>NW_026513639.1:170000-190658 GCF_027244095.1 Hemicordylus capensis | reverse complement strand
CCCGGTCTACCCGCATAGGCCTGAATGGCGGGTAGACCGGGCCTCCGCCCCCCGGAGGCCCGGTCTACCCGCATAGGCCTGAATGGCGGGTAGACCTGGCCTCCGCCCGCCGGAGGCCCGGTCTACCCGCATAGGCCTGAATGGCGGGTAGACCGGGCCTCCGCCCGCCGGGTAGACCTGGCCTCCGGGCCTCCGTCCGGCCGGGGCTGGAGACGCCGCCGCTTCCCCCCCGGGAAGAACACTCCCTCCGGGGCTTAATTTTCCACAGTGGGAGGGGGGGGGGGCGTCCCCGGGGCTTAAGGATCCGCTTCCCCTGGCCGGGGCTCCCACCTCCCTTCCCGGGCTTAAGGGCCCCGCCGGCAGGCAGGCTGGGGAAGGGACCGAGTCGGGAGCGGAGGCCCGGTCTACCCGCCATAGAGGCCTATGGGGGTAGACCAGGCCTCCGCCCGCCGGAGGCCCGGTCTACCCGCATAGGCCGGAATGGCGGGTAGACCTGGCCTCCGCCCCCCGGAGGCCCGGTCTACCCGCATAGGCCTGAATGGCGGGTAGACCTGGCCTCCGCCCGCCGGGTAGACCTGGCCTCCGGGCCTCCGGCCGGCCCGGCCTGAAAACCCCGCCGCTTCCCCCCGGTTAGAACACTCCCTCCGGGGCTTAATTTTCCACAGTGGGGGGGGGGGCGTCCCCGGGGCTTAAGGATCCGCTTCCCCTGGCCGGGGGCTCCCACCTCCCTTCCCGGGCTTAAGGCCCCGCCGGCAGGCAGGCAGGCAGGCTGGGGAAGGGACCGAGTCGGGAGCGGAGGCCTCGGTCTACCCGCCATAGAGGCCTATGGGGGTAGACCTGGCCTCCGCCCGCCGGAGGCCCGGTCTACCCGCATAGGCCTGAATGGCGGGTAGACCTGGCCTCCCGCCCGCCGGGTAGACCTGGCCCTCCGGGCCTCCGTCCGGCCGGGGCTGGAGACGCCGCCGCTTCCCCCCGGGAAGAACACTCCCTCCGGGGCTTAATTTTCCACAGTGGGAGGGGGGGCGTCCCCGGGGCTTAAGGATCCGCTTCCCCTGGCCGGGGCTCCCACCTCCCTTCCCGGGCTTAAGGGCCCGCCGGCAGGCAGGCTGGGGAAGGGACCGAGTCGGGAGCGGAGGCCCGGTCTACCCGCCATAGAGTCCTATGGGGGTAGACCAGGCCTCCGCCCGCCGGAGGCCCGGTCTACCCGCATAGGCCTGAATGGCGGGTAGGACCTGGCCTCCGCCCGCCGGAGGCCCGGTCTACCCGCATAGGCCTGAATGGCGGGTAGACCGGGCCCTCCGCCCCCCGGAGGCCCGGTCTACCCGCATAGGCCTGAATGGCGGGTAGACCTGGCCTCCGCCCGCCGGAGGCCCGGTCTACCGTCTACCCGCATAGGCCTGAATGGCGGGTAGACCGGGCCTCCGCCCGCCGGGTAGACCTGGCCTCCGGGCCTCCGTCCGGCCGGGGCTGGAGACGCCGCCGCTTCCCCCCGGGAAGAACACTCCCTCCGGGGCTTAATTTTCCACAGTGGGAGGGGGGGGGCGTCCCCGGGGCTTAAGGATCCGCTTCCCCTGGCCGGGGCTCCCACCTCCCTTCCCGGGCTTAAGGGCCCGCCGGCAGGCAGGCTGGGGAAGGGACCGAGTCGGGAGCGGAGGCCCGGTCTACCCGCCATAGAGGCCTATGGGGGTAGACCAGGCCTCCGCCCGCCGGAGGCCCGGTCTACCCGCATAGGCCTGAATGGCGGGTAGACCTGGCCTCCGCCCGCCGGGTAGACCTGGCCTCCGGGCCTCCGTCCGGCCGGGGCTGGAGACGCCGCCGCTTCCCCCCGGGAAGAACACTCCCTCCGGGGCTTAATTTTCCACAGTGGGAGGCGGGGGCGTCCCCGGGGCTTAAGGGATCCGCTTCCCCTGGCCGGGGCTCCCACCTCCCTTCCCGGGCTTAAGGCCCCGTTGGCAGGCAGGCAGGCAGGCTGGGGAAGCGACCGAGTCGGGAGCGGAGGCCCGGTCTACCCGCCATAGAGGCCTATGGGGGTAGACCAGGCCTCCGCCCGCCGGAGGCCCGGTCTACCCGCATAGGCCTGAATGGCGGGTAGACCTGGCCTCCGCCCGCCGGGTAGACCTGGCCTCCGGGCCTCCGGCCGGCCCGGCCTGAAAACCCCGCCGCTTCCCCCCTGTTAGAACACTCCCTCCGGGGCTTAATTTGCCACAGTGGGGGGGGGGGCGTCCCCGGGGCTTAAGGATCCGCTTCCCCTGGCCGGGGCTCCCACCTCCCTTCCCGGGCTTAAGGCCCCGCTGGCAGGCAGGCAGGCAGGCTGGGGAAGGGACCGAGTCGGGAGCGGAGGCCCGGTCTACCCGCCATAGAGGCCTATGGGGGTAGACCTGGCCTCCGCCCGCCGGAGGCCCGGTCTACCCGCATAGGCCTGAATGGCGGGTAGACCGGGCCTCCGCCCGCCGGAGGCCCGGTCTACCCGCATAGGCCTGAATGGCGGGTAGACCGGGCCTCCGCCCGCCGGAGGCCCGGTCTACCCGCATAGGCCTGAATGGCGGGTAGACCTGGCCTCCGCCCGCCGGGTAGACCTGGCCTCCGGGCCTCCGTCCGGCCGGGGCTGGAGACGCCGCCGCTTCCCCCCGGGAAGAACACTCCCTCCGGGGCTTAATTTTCCACAGTGGGAGGCGGGGGCGTCCCCGGGGCTTAAGGATCCGCTTCCCCTGGCCGGGGCTCCCACCTCCCTTCCCGGGCTTAAGGCCCCGCTGGCAGGCAGGCAGGCAGGCTGGGGAAGGGACCGAGTCGGGAGCGGAGGCCCGGTCTACCCGCCATAGAGGCCTATGGGGGTAGACCTGGCCTCCGCCCGCCGGAGGCCCGGTCTACCCGCATAGGCCTGAATGGCGGGTAGACCTGGCCTCCGCCCCCCGGAGGCCCGGTCTACCCGCATAGGCCTGAATGGCGGGTAGACCGGGCCTCCGCCCGCCGGGTAGACCTGGCCTCCGGGCCTCCGGCCGGCCCGGCCTGAAGACCCCGCCGCTTCCCCCCGGTTAGAACACTCCCTCCGGGGCTTAATTTTCCACAGTGGGGGGGGGGGGGCGTCCCCGGGGCTTAAGGATCCGCTTCCCCTGGCCGGGACTCCCACCTCCCTTCCCGGGCTTAACGCCCCGCCGGCAGGCAGGCAGGCAGGCTGGCAGGCAGGCTGGGGAAGGGACCGAGTCGGGAGCGGAGGCCCGGTCTACCCGCCATAGAGGCCTATGGGGGTAGACCTGGCCTCCGCCCGCCGGAGGCCCGGTCTACCCGCATAGGCCTGAATGGCGGGTAGACCAGGCCTCCGCCCGCCGGAGGCCCGGTCTACCCGCATAGGCCTGAATGGCGGGTAGACCTGGCCTCCGCCCGCCGGGTAGACCTGGCCTCCGGGCCTCCGTCCGGCCGGGGCTGGAGACGCCGCCGCTTCCCCCCGGGAAGAACACTCCCTCCGGGGCTTAATTTTCCACAGTGGGAGGGGGGGGCGTCCCCGGGGCTTAAGGATCCGCTTCCCCTGGCCGGGGCTCCCACCTCCCTTCCCGGGCTTAAGGCCCCGCCGGCAGGCAGGCTGGGGAAGGGACCGAGTCGGGAGCGGAGGCCCGGTCTACCCGCCATAGAGTCCTATGGGGGTAGACCAGGCCTCCGCCCGCCGGAGGCCCGGTCTACCCGCATAGGCCTGAATGGCGGGTAGACCGGGCCTCCGCCCGCCGGAGGCCCGGTCTACCCGCATAGGCCTGAATGGCGGGTAGACCTGGCCTCCGCCCCCCGGAGGCCCGGTCTACCCGCATAGGCCTGAATGGCGGGTAGACCTGGCCTCCGCCCGCCGGAGGCCCGGTCTACCCGCATAGGCCTGAATGGCGGGTAGACCGGGCCTCCGCCCGCCGGGTAGACCTGGCCTCCGGGCCTCCGTCCGGCCGGGGCTGGAGACGCCGCCGCTTCCCCCCGGGAAGAACACTCCCTCCGGGGCTTAATTTTCCACAGTGGGAGGGGGGGGGGGCGTCCCCGGGGCTTAAGGATCCGCTTCCCCTGGCCGGGGCTCCCACCTCCCTTCCCGGGCTTAAGGGCCCGCCGGCAGGCAGGCTGGGGAAGGGACCGAGTCGGGAGCGGAGGCCCGGTCTACCCGCCATAGAGGCCTATGGGGGTAGACCAGGCCTCCGCCCGCCGGAGGCCCGGTCTACCCGCATAGGCCGGAATGGCGGGTAGACCTGGCCTCCGCCCCCCGGAGGCCCGGTCTACCCGCATAGGCCTGAATGGCGGGTAGACCTGGCCTCCGCCCGCCGGGTAGACCTGGCCTCCGGGCCTCCGGCCGGCCCGGCCTGAAAACCCCGCCGCTTCCCCCCGGTTAGAACACTCCCTCCGGGGCTTAATTTTCCACAGTGGGGGGGGGGCGTCCCCGGGGCTTAAGGATCCGCTTCCCCTGGCCGGGGCTCCCACCTCCCTTCCCGGGCTTAAGGCCCCGCCGGCAGGCAGGCAGGCAGGCTGGGGAAGGGACCGAGTCGGGAGCGGAGGCCCGGTCTACCCGCCATAGAGGCCTATGGGGGTAGACCTGGCCTCCGCCCGCCGGAGGCCCGGTCTACCCGCATAGGCCTGAATGGCGGGTAGACCTGGCCTCCGCCCGCCGGGTAGACCTGGCCTCCGGGCCTCCGTCCGGCCGGGGCTGGAGACGCCGCCGCTTCCCCCCGGGAAGAACACTCCCTCCGGGGCTTAATTTTCCACAGTGGGAGGGGGGGCGTCCCCGGGGCTTAAGGATCCGCTTCCCCTGGCCGGGGCTCCCACCTCCCTTCCCGGGCTTAAGGGCCCGCCGGCAGGCAGGCTGGGGAAGGGACCGAGTCGGGAGCGGAGGCCCGGTCTACCCGCCATAGAGTCCTATGGGGGTAGACCAGGCCTCCGCCCGCCGGAGGCCCGGTCTACCCGCATAGGCCTGAATGGCGGGTAGACCTGGCCTCCGCCCGCCGGAGGCCCGGTCTACCCGCATAGGCCTGAATGGCGGGTAGACCGGGCCTCCGCCCCCCGGAGGCCCGGTCTACCCGCATAGGCCTGAATGGCGGGTAGACCTGGCCTCCGCCCGCCGGAGGCCCGGTCTACCCGCATAGGCCTGAATGGCGGGTAGACCGGGCCTCCGCCCGCCGGGTAGACCTGGCCTCCGGGCCTCCGTCCGGCCGGGGCTGGAGACGCCGCCGCTTCCCCCCGGGAAGAACACTCCCTCCGGGGCTTAATTTTCCACAGTGGGAGGGGGGGGGCGTCCCCGGGGCTTAAGGATCCGCTTCCCCTGGCCGGGGCTCCCACCTCCCTTCCCGGGCTTAAGGGCCCGCCGGCAGGCAGGCTGGGGAAGGGACCGAGTCGGGAGCGGAGGCCCGGTCTACCCGCCATAGAGGCCTATGGGGGTAGACCAGGCCTCCGCCCGCCGGAGGCCCGGTCTACCCGCATAGGCCTGAATGGCGGGTAGACCTGGCCTCCGCCCGCCGGGTAGACCTGGCCTCCGGGCCTCCGTCCGGCCGGGGCTGGAGACGCCGCCGCTTCCCCCCGGGAAGAACACTCCCTCCGGGGCTTAATTTTCCACAGTGGGAGGCGGGGGCGTCCCCGGGGCTTAAGGATCCGCTTCCCCTGGCCGGGGCTCCCACCTCCCTTCCCGGGCTTAAGGCCCCGTTGGCAGGCAGGCAGGCAGGCTGGGGAAGCGACCGAGTCGGGAGCGGAGGCCCGGTCTACCCGCCATAGAGGCCTATGGGGGTAGACCAGGCCTCCGCCCGCCGGAGGCCCGGTCTACCCGCATAGGCCTGAATGGCGGGTAGACCTGGCCTCCGCCCGCCGGGTAGACCTGGCCTCCGGGCCTCCGGCCGGCCCGGCCTGAAAACCCCGCCGCTTCCCCCCTGTTAGAACACTCCCTCCGGGGCTTAATTTGCCACAGTGGGGGGGGGGGGCGTCCCCGGGGCTTAAGGATCCGCTTCCCCTGGCCGGGGCTCCCACCTCCCTTCCCGGGCTTAAGGCCCCGCTGGCAGGCAGGCAGGCAGGCTGGGGAAGGGACCGAGTCGGGAGCGGAGGCCCGGTCTACCCGCCATAGAGGCCTATGGGGGTAGACCTGGCCTCCGCCCGCCGGAGGCCCGGTCTACCCGCATAGGCCTGAATGGCGGGTAGACCGGGCCTCCGCCCGCCGGAGGCCCGGTCTACCCGCATAGGCCTGAATGGCGGGTAGACCTGGCCTCCGCCCGCCGGGTAGACCTGGCCTCCGGGCCTCCGTCCGGCCGGGGCTGGAGACGCCGCCGCTTCCCCCCGGGAAGAACACTCCCTCCGGGGCTTAATTTTCCACAGTGGGAGGCGGGGGCGTCCCCGGGGCTTAAGGATCCGCTTCCCCTGGCCGGGGCTCCCACCTCCCTTCCCGGGCTTAAGGCCCCGCTGGCAGGCAGGCAGGCAGGCTGGGGAAGGGACCGAGTCGGGAGCGGAGGCCCGGTCTACCCGCCATAGAGGCCTATGGGGGTAGACCTGGCCTCCGCCCGCCGGAGGCCCGGTCTACCCGCATAGGCCTGAATGGCGGGTAGACCTGGCCTCCGCCCCCCGGAGGCCCGGTCTACCCGCATAGGCCTGAATGGCGGGTAGACCGGGCCTCCGCCCGCCGGGTAGACCTGGCCTCCGGGCCTCCGGCCGGCCCGGCCTGAAGACCCCGCCGCTTCCCCCCGGTTAGAACACTCCCTCCGGGGCTTAATTTTCCACAGTGGGGGGGGGGGGGCGTCCCCGGGGCTTAAGGATCCGCTTCCCCTGGCCGGGACTCCCACCTCCCTTCCCGGGCTTAACGCCCCGCCGGCAGGCAGGCAGGCAGGCTGGCAGGCAGGCTGGGGAAGGGACCGAGTCGGGAGCGGAGGCCCGGTCTACCCGCCATAGAGGCCTATGGGGGTAGACCTGGCCTCCGCCCGCCGGAGGCCCGGTCTACCCGCATAGGCCTGAATGGCGGGTAGACCAGGCCTCCGCCCGCCGGAGGCCCGGTCTACCCGCATAGGCCTGAATGGCGGGTAGACCTGGCCTCCGCCCGCCGGGTAGACCTGGCCTCCGGGCCTCCGTCCGGCCGGGGCTGGAGACGCCGCCGCTTCCCCCCGGGAAGAACACTCCCTCCGGGGCTTAATTTTCCACAGTGGGAGGGGGGGGCGTCCCCGGGGCTTAAGGATCCGCTTCCCCTGGCCGGGGCTCCCACCTCCCTTCCCGGGCTTAAGGCCCCGCCGGCAGGCAGGCTGGGGAAGGGACCGAGTCGGGAGCGGAGGCCCGGTCTACCCGCCATAGAGTCCTATGGGGGTAGACCAGGCCTCCGCCCGCCGGAGGCCCGGTCTACCCGCATAGGCCTGAATGGCGGGTAGACCTGGCCTCCGCCCGCCGGAGGCCCGGTCTACCCGCATAGGCCTGAATGGCGGGTAGACCTGGCCTCCGCCCCCCGGAGGCCCGGTCTACCCGCATAGGCCTGAATGGCGGGTAGACCTGGCCTCCGCCCGCCGGAGGCCCGGTCTACCCGCATAGGCCGGAATGGCGGGTAGACCTGGCCTCCGCCCCCCGGAGGCCCGGTCTACCCGCATAGGCCTGAATGGCGGGTAGACCTGGCCTCCGCCCGCCGGAGGCCCGGTCTACCCGCATAGGCCTGAATGGCGGGTAGACCGGGCCTCCGCCCGCCGGGTAGACCTGGCCTCCGGGCCTCCGTCCGGCCGGGGCTGGAGACGCCGCCGCTTCCCCCCGGTTAGAACACTCCCTCCGGGGCTTAATTTTCCACAGTGGGGGGGGGGGCGTCCCCGGGGCTTAAGGATCCGCTTCCCCTGGCCGGGACTCCCACCTCCCTTCCCGGGCTTAACGCCCCGCCGGCAGGCAGGCAGGCAGGCTGGCAGGCAGGCTGGGGAAGGGACCGAGTCGGGAGCGGAGGCCCGGTCTACCCGCCATAGAGGCCTATGGGGGTAGACCTGGCCTCCGCCCGCCGGAGGCCCGGTCTACCCGCATAGGCCTGAATGGCGGGTAGACCAGGCCTCCGCCCGCCGGAGGCCCGGTCTACCCGCATAGGCCTGAATGGCGGGTAGACCTGGCCTCCGCCCGCCGGGTAGACCTGGCCTCCGGGCCTCCGTCCGGCCGGGGCTGGAGACGCCGCCGCTTCCCCCCGGGAAGAACACTCCCTCCGGGGCTTAATTTTCCACAGTGGGAGGGGGGGGGCGTCCCCGGGGCTTAAGGATCCGCTTCCCCTGGCCGGGGCTCCCACCTCCCTTCCCGGGCTTAAGGCCCCGTTGGCAGGCAGGCAGGCAGGCTGGGGAAGCGACCGAGTCGGGAGCGGAGGCCCGGTCTACCCGCCATAGAGGCCTATGGGGGTAGACCAGGCCTCCGCCCGCCGGAGGCCCGGTCTACCCGCATAGGCCTGAATGGCGGATAGACCGGGCCTCCGCCCGCCGGAGGCCCGGTCTACCCGCATAGGCCTGAATGGCGGGTAGACCTGGCCTCCGCCCGCCGGGTAGACCTGGCCTCCGGGCCTCCGGCTGGCCCGGCCTGGAGACCCCGCCGCTTCCCCCCGGGAAGAACACTCCCTCCGGGGCTTAATTTTCCACAGTGGGAGGGGGGGCGTCCCCGGGGCTTAAGGATCCGCTTCCCCTGGCCGGGACTCCCACCTCCCTTCCCGGGCTTAAGGCCCCGCCGGCAGGCAGGCAGGCAGGCTGGGGAAGGGACCGAGTCGGGAGCGGAGGCCCGGTCTACCCACCATAGAGGCCTATGGGGGTAGACCTGGCCTCCGCCCGCCGGAGGCCCGGTCTACCCGCATAGGCCTGAATGGCGGGTAGACCTGGCCTCCGCCCCCCGGAGGCCCGGTCTACCCGCATAGGCCTGAATGGCGGGTAGACCTGGCCTCCGCCCGCCGGAGGCCCGGTCTACCCGCTTAGGCCTGAATGGCGGGTAGACCTGGCCTCCGCCCCCCGGAGGCCCGGTCTACCCGCATAGGCCTGAATGGCGGGTAGACCTGGCCTCCGCCCCCCGGAGGCCCGGTCTACCCGCATAGGCCTGAATGGCGGGTAGACCGGGCCTCCGCCCGCCGGGTAGACCGGGCCTCCGCCCGCCGGGTAGACCTGGCCTCCGGGCCTCCGTCCGGCCGGGGCTGGAGACGCCGCCGCTTCCCCCCGGGAAGAACACTCCCTCCGGGGCTTAATTTTCCACAGTGGGAGGCGGGGGCGTCCCCGGGGCTTAAGGATCCGCTTCCCCTGGCCGGGACTCCCACCTCCCTTCCCGGGCTTAAGGGCCCGCCGGCAGGCAGGCTGGGGAAGGGACCGAGTCGGGAGCGGAGGCCCGGTCTACCCGCCATAGAGGCCTATGGGGGTAGACCTGGCCTCCGCCCGCCGGAGGCCCGGTCTACCCGCATAGGCCTGAATGGCGGGTAGACCTGGCCTCCGCCCGCCGGAGGCCCGGTCTACCCGCATAGGCCTGAATGGCGGGTAGACCGGGCCTCCGCCCGCCGGGTAGACCTGGCCTCCGGGCCTCCGTCCGGCCGGGGCTGGAGACGCCGCCGCTTCCCCCCGGGAAGAACACTCCCTCCGGGGCTTAATTTTCCACAGTGGGAGGCGGGGGCGTCCCCGGGGCTTAAGGATCCGCTTCCCCTGGCCGGGACTCCCACCTCCCTTCCCGGGCTTAAGGGCCCGCCGGCAGGCAGGCTGGGGAAGGGACCGAGTCGGGAGCGGAGGCCCGGTCTACCCGCCATAGAGGCCTATGGGGGTAGACCTGGCCTCCGCCCGCCGGAGGCCCGGTCTACCCGCATAGGCCTGAATGGCGGGTAGACCAGGCCTCCGCCCGCCGGAGGCCCGGTCTACCCGCATAGGCCTGAATGGCGGGTAGACCTGGCCTCCGCCCGCCGGAGGCCCGGTCTACCCGCATAGGCCTGAATGGCGGGTAGACCTGGCCTCCGCCCGCCGGAGGCCCGGTCTACCCGCATAGGCCTGAATGGCGGGTAGACCTGGCCTCCGCCCGCCGGGTAGACCTGGCCTCCGGGCCTCCGTCCGGCCGGGGCTGGAGACGCCGCCGCTTCCCCCCGGGAAGAACACTCCCTCCGGGGCTTAATTTTCCACAGTGGGAGGGGGGGGCGTCCCCGGGGCTTAAGGATCCGCTTCCCCTGGCCGGGGCTCCCACCTCCCTTCCCGGGCTTAAGGCCCCGCCGGCAGGCAGGCTGGGGAAGGGACCGAGTCGGGAGCGGAGGCCCGGTCTACCCGCCATAGAGTCCTATGGGGGTAGACCAGGCCTCCGCCCGCCGGAGGCCCGGTCTACCCGCATAGGCCTGAATGGCGGGTAGACCGGGCCTCCGCCCGCCGGAGGCCCGGTCTACCCGCATAGGCCTGAATGGCGGGTAGACCTGGCCTCCGCCCCCCGGAGGCCCGGTCTACCCGCATAGGCCTGAATGGCGGGTAGACCTGGCCTCCGCCCGCCGGAGGCCCGGTCTACCCGCATAGGCCTGAATGGCGGGTAGACCGGGCCTCCGCCCGCCGGGTAGACCTGGCCTCCGGGCCTCCGTCCGGCCGGGGCTGGAGACGCCGCCGCTTCCCCCCGGGAAGAACACTCCCTCCGGGGCTTAATTTTCCACAGTGGGAGGGGGGGGGCGTCCCCGGGGCTTAAGGATCCGCTTCCCCTGGCCGGGGCTCCCACCTCCCTTCCCGGGCTTAAGGGCCCGCCGGCAGGCAGGCTGGGGAAGGGACCGAGTCGGGAGCGGAGGCCCGGTCTACCCGCCATAGAGGCCTATGGGGGTAGACCAGGCCTCCGCCCGCCGGAGGCCCGGTCTACCCGCATAGGCCGGAATGGCGGGTAGACCTGGCCTCCGCCCCCCGGAGGCCCGGTCTACCCGCATAGGCCTGAATGGCGGGTAGACCTGGCCTCCGCCCGCCGGGTAGACCTGGCCTCCGGGCCTCCGGCCGGCCCGGCCTGAAAACCCCGCCGCTTCCCCCCGGTTAGAACACTCCCTCCGGGGCTTAATTTTCCACAGTGGGGGGGGGGCGTCCCCGGGGCTTAAGGATCCGCTTCCCCTGGCCGGGGCTCCCACCTCCCTTCCCGGGCTTAAGGCCCCGCCGGCAGGCAGGCAGGCAGGCTGGGGAAGGGACCGAGTCGGGAGCGGAGGCCCGGTCTACCCGCCATAGAGGCCTATGGGGGTAGACCTGGCCTCCGCCCGCCGGAGGCCCGGTCTACCCGCATAGGCCTGAATGGCGGGTAGACCTGGCCTCCGCCCGCCGGGTAGACCTGGCCTCCGGGCCTCCGTCCGGCCGGGGCTGGAGACGCCGCCGCTTCCCCCCGGGAAGAACACTCCCTCCGGGGCTTAATTTTCCACAGTGGGAGGGGGGGCGTCCCCGGGGCTTAAGGATCCGCTTCCCCTGGCCGGGGCTCCCACCTCCCTTCCCGGGCTTAAGGGCCCGCCGGCAGGCAGGCTGGGGAAGGGACCGAGTCGGGAGCGGAGGCCCGGTCTACCCGCCATAGAGTCCTATGGGGGTAGACCAGGCCTCCGCCCGCCGGAGGCCCGGTCTACCCGCATAGGCCTGAATGGCGGGTAGACCTGGCCTCCGCCCGCCGGAGGCCCGGTCTACCCGCATAGGCCTGAATGGCGGGTAGACCGGGCCTCCGCCCCCCGGAGGCCCGGTCTACCCGCATAGGCCTGAATGGCGGGTAGACCTGGCCTCCGCCCGCCGGAGGCCCGGTCTACCCGCATAGGCCTGAATGGCGGGTAGACCGGGCCTCCGCCCGCCGGGTAGACCTGGCCTCCGGGCCTCCGTCCGGCCGGGGCTGGAGACGCCGCCGCTTCCCCCCGGGAAGAACACTCCCTCCGGGGCTTAATTTTCCACAGTGGGAGGGGGGGGGCGTCCCCGGGGCTTAAGGATCCGCTTCCCCTGGCCGGGGCTCCCACCTCCCTTCCCGGGCTTAAGGGCCCGCCGGCAGGCAGGCTGGGGAAGGGACCGAGTCGGGAGCGGAGGCCCGGTCTACCCGCCATAGAGGCCTATGGGGGTAGACCAGGCCTCCGCCCGCCGGAGGCCCGGTCTACCCGCATAGGCCTGAATGGCGGGTAGACCTGGCCTCCGCCCGCCGGGTAGACCTGGCCTCCGGGCCTCCGTCCGGCCGGGGCTGGAGACGCCGCCGCTTCCCCCCGGGAAGAACACTCCCTCCGGGGCTTAATTTTCCACAGTGGGAGGCGGGGGCGTCCCCGGGGCTTAAGGATCCGCTTCCCCTGGCCGGGGCTCCCACCTCCCTTCCCGGGCTTAAGGCCCCGTTGGCAGGCAGGCAGGCAGGCTGGGGAAGCGACCGAGTCGGGAGCGGAGGCCCGGTCTACCCGCCATAGAGGCCTATGGGGGTAGACCAGGCCTCCGCCCGCCGGAGGCCCGGTCTACCCGCATAGGCCTGAATGGCGGGTAGACCTGGCCTCCGCCCGCCGGGTAGACCTGGCCTCCGGGCCTCCGGCCGGCCCGGCCTGAAAACCCCGCCGCTTCCCCCCTGTTAGAACACTCCCTCCGGGGCTTAATTTGCCACAGTGGGGGGGGGGCGTCCCCGGGGCTTAAGGATCCGCTTCCCCTGGCCGGGGCTCCCACCTCCCTTCCCGGGCTTAAGGCCCCGCTGGCAGGCAGGCAGGCAGGCTGGGGAAGGGACCGAGTCGGGAGCGGAGGCCCGGTCTACCCGCCATAGAGGCCTATGGGGGTAGACCTGGCCTCCGCCCGCCGGAGGCCCGGTCTACCCGCATAGGCCTGAATGGCGGGTAGACCGGGCCTCCGCCCGCCGGAGGCCCGGTCTACCCGCATAGGCCTGAATGGCGGGTAGACCTGGCCTCCGCCCGCCGGGTAGACCTGGCCTCCGGGCCTCCGTCCGGCCGGGGCTGGAGACGCCGCCGCTTCCCCCCGGGAAGAACACTCCCTCCGGGGCTTAATTTTCCACAGTGGGAGGCGGGGGCGTCCCCGGGGCTTAAGGATCCGCTTCCCCTGGCCGGGGCTCCCACCTCCCTTCCCGGGCTTAAGGCCCCGCTGGCAGGCAGGCAGGCAGGCTGGGGAAGGGACCGAGTCGGGAGCGGAGGCCCGGTCTACCCGCCATAGAGGCCTATGGGGGTAGACCTGGCCTCCGCCCGCCGGAGGCCCGGTCTACCCGCATAGGCCTGAATGGCGGGTAGACCTGGCCTCCGCCCCCCGGAGGCCCGGTCTACCCGCATAGGCCTGAATGGCGGGTAGACCGGGCCTCCGCCCGCCGGGTAGACCTGGCCTCCGGGCCTCCGGCCGGCCCGGCCTGAAGACCCCGCCGCTTCCCCCCGGTTAGAACACTCCCTCCGGGGCTTAATTTTCCACAGTGGGGGGGGGGGGGCGTCCCCGGGGCTTAAGGATCCGCTTCCCCTGGCCGGGACTCCCACCTCCCTTCCCGGGCTTAACGCCCCGCCGGCAGGCAGGCAGGCAGGCTGGCAGGCAGGCTGGGGAAGGGACCGAGTCGGGAGCGGAGGCCCGGTCTACCCGCCATAGAGGCCTATGGGGGTAGACCTGGCCTCCGCCCGCCGGAGGCCCGGTCTACCCGCATAGGCCTGAATGGCGGGTAGACCAGGCCTCCGCCCGCCGGAGGCCCGGTCTACCCGCATAGGCCTGAATGGCGGGTAGACCTGGCCTCCGCCCGCCGGGTAGACCTGGCCTCCGGGCCTCCGTCCGGCCGGGGCTGGAGACGCCGCCGCTTCCCCCCGGGAAGAACACTCCCTCCGGGGCTTAATTTTCCACAGTGGGAGGGGGGGGCGTCCCCGGGGCTTAAGGATCCGCTTCCCCTGGCCGGGGCTCCCACCTCCCTTCCCGGGCTTAAGGCCCCGCCGGCAGGCAGGCTGGGGAAGGGACCGAGTCGGGAGCGGAGGCCCGGTCTACCCGCCATAGAGTCCTATGGGGGTAGACCAGGCCTCCGCCCGCCGGAGGCCCGGTCTACCCGCATAGGCCTGAATGGCGGGTAGACCGGGCCTCCGCCCGCCGGAGGCCCGGTCTACCCGCATAGGCCTGAATGGCGGGTAGACCTGGCCTCCGCCCCCCGGAGGCCCGGTCTACCCGCATAGGCCTGAATGGCGGGTAGACCTGGCCTCCGCCCGCCGGAGGCCCGGTCTACCCGCATAGGCCGGAATGGCGGGTAGACCTGGCCTCCGCCCGCCGGGTAGACCTGGCCTCCGGGCCTCCGTCCGGCCGGGGCTGGAGACGCCGCCGCTTCCCCCCGGGAAGAACACTCCCTCCGGGGCTTAATTTTCCACAGTGGGAGGCGGGGGCGTCCCCGGGGCTTAAGGATCCGCTTCCCCTGGCCGGGGCTCCCACCTCCCTTCCCGGGCTTAAGGCCCCGTTGGCAGGCAGGCAGGCAGGCTGGGGAAGCGACCGAGTCGGGAGCGGAGGCCCGGTCTACCCGCCATAGAGGCCTATGGGGGTAGACCAGGCCTCCGCCCGCCGGAGGCCCGGTCTACCCGCATAGGCCTGAATGGCGGGTAGACCTGGCCTCCGCCCGCCGGGTAGACCTGGCCTCCGGGCCTCCGGCCGGCCCGGCCTGAAAACCCCGCCGCTTCCCCCCTGTTAGAACACTCCCTCCGGGGCTTAATTTGCCACAGTGGGAGGGGGGGGCGTCCCCGGGGCTTAAGGATCCGCTTCCCCTGGCCGGGGCTCCCACCTCCCTTCCCGGGCTTAAGGGCCCGCCGGCAGGCAGGCTGGGGAAGGGACCGAGTCGGGAGCGGAGGCCCGGTCTACCCGCCATAGAGGCCTATGGGGGTAGACCAGGCCTCCGCCCGCCGGAGGCCCGGTCTACCCGCATAGGCCTGTATGGCGGGTAGACCGGGCCTCCGCCCGCCGGAGGCCCGGTCTACCCGCATAGGCCTGAATGGCGGGTAGACCTGGCCTCCGCCCCCCGGAGGCCCGGTCTACCCGCATAGGCCTGAATGGCGGGTAGACCTGGCCTCCGCCCGCCGGAGGCCCGGTCTACCCGCATAGGCCGGAATGGCGGGTAGACCTGGCCTCCGCCCGCCGGAGGCCCGGTCTACCCGCATAGGCCTGAATGGCGGGTAGACCTGGCCTCCGCCCGCCGGGTAGACCTGGCCTCCGGGCCTCCGGCCGGCCGGGGCTGGAGACGCCGCCGCTTCCCCCCGGGAAGAACACTCCCTCCGGGGCTTAATTTTCCACAGTGGGAGGGGGGGGCGTCCCCGGGGCTTAAGGATCCGCTTCCCCTGGCCGGGGCTCCCACCTCCCTTCCCGGGCTTAAGGCCCCGCCGGCAGGCAGGCTGGGGAAGGGACCGAGTCGGGAGCGGAGGCCCGGTCTACCCGCCATAGAGTCCTATGGGGGTAGACCAGGCCTCCGCCCGCCGGAGGCCCGGTCTACCCGCATAGGCCTGAATGGCGGGTAGACCGGGCCTCCGCCCGCCGGAGGCCCGGTCTACCCGCATAGGCCTGAATGGCGGGTAGACCTGGCCTCCGCCCCCCGGAGGCCCGGTCTACCCGCATAGGCCTGAATGGCGGGTAGACCTGGCCTCCGCCCGCCGGAGGCCCGGTCTACCCGCATAGGCCGGAATGGCGGGTAGACCTGGCCTCCGCCCCCCGGAGGCCCGGTCTACCCGCATAGGCCTGAATGGCGGGTAGACCTGGCCTCCGCCCGCCGGAGGCCCGGTCTACCCGCATAGGCCTGAATGGCGGGTAGACCGGGCCTCCGCCCGCCGGGTAGACCTGGCCTCCGGGCCTCCGTCCGGCCGGGGCTGGAGACGCCGCCGCTTCCCCCCGGGAAGAACACTCCCTCCGGGGCTTAATTTTCCACAGTGGGAGGGGGGGGGCGTCCCCGGGGCTTAAGGATCCGCTTCCCCTGGCCGGGGCTCCCACCTCCCTTCCCGGGCTTAAGGGCCCGCCGGCAGGCAGGCTGGGGAAGGGACCGAGTCGGGAGCGGAGGCCCGGTCTACCCGCCATAGAGGCCTATGGGGGTAGACCAGGCCTCCGCCCGCCGGAGGCCCGGTCTACCCGCATAGGCCGGAATGGCGGGTAGACCTGGCCTCCGCCCCCCGGAGGCCCGGTCTACCCGCATAGGCCTGAATGGCGGGTAGACCTGGCCTCCGCCCGCCGGGTAGACCTGGCCTCCGGGCCTCCGGCCGGCCCGGCCTGAAAACCCCGCCGCTTCCCCCCGGTTAGAACACTCCCTCCGGGGCTTAATTTTCCACAGTGGGGGGGGGGCGTCCCCGGGGCTTAAGGATCCGCTTCCCCTGGCCGGGGCTCCCACCTCCCTTCCCGGGCTTAAGGCCCCGCCGGCAGGCAGGCAGGCAGGCTGGGGAAGGGACCGAGTCGGGAGCGGAGGCCCGGTCTACCCGCCATAGAGGCCTATGGGGGTAGACCTGGCCTCCGCCCGCCGGAGGCCCGGTCTACCCGCATAGGCCTGAATGGCGGGTAGACCTGGCCTCCGCCCGCCGGGTAGACCTGGCCTCCGGGCCTCCGTCCGGCCGGGGCTGGAGACGCCGCCGCTTCCCCCCGGGAAGAACACTCCCTCCGGGGCTTAATTTTCCACAGTGGGAGGGGGGGCGTCCCCGGGGCTTAAGGATCCGCTTCCCCTGGCCGGGGCTCCCACCTCCCTTCCCGGGCTTAAGGGCCCGCCGGCAGGCAGGCTGGGGAAGGGACCGAGTCGGGAGCGGAGGCCCGGTCTACCCGCCATAGAGTCCTATGGGGGTAGACCAGGCCTCCGCCCGCCGGAGGCCCGGTCTACCCGCATAGGCCTGAATGGCGGGTAGACCTGGCCTCCGCCCGCCGGAGGCCCGGTCTACCCGCATAGGCCTGAATGGCGGGTAGACCGGGCCTCCGCCCCCCGGAGGCCCGGTCTACCCGCATAGGCCTGAATGGCGGGTAGACCTGGCCTCCGCCCGCCGGAGGCCCAGTCTACCCGCATAGGCCTGAATGGCGGGTAGACCGGGCCTCCGCCCGCCGGGTAGACCTGGCCTCCGGGCCTCCGTCCGGCCGGGGCTGGAGACGCCGCCGCTTCCCCCCGGGAAGAACACTCCCTCCGGGGCTTAATTTTCCACAGTGGGAGGGGGGGGGGCGTCCCCGGGGCTTAAGGATCCGCTTCCCCTGGCCGGGGCTCCCACCTCCCTTCCCGGGCTTAAGGGCCCGCCGGCAGGCAGGCTGGGGAAGGGACCGAGTCGGGAGCGGAGGCCCGGTCTACCCGCCATAGAGGCCTATGGGGGTAGACCAGGCCTCCGCCCGCCGGAGGCCCGGTCTACCCGCATAGGCCTGAATGGCGGGTAGACCTGGCCTCCGCCCGCCGGGTAGACCTGGCCTCCGGGCCTCCGTCCGGCCGGGGCTGGAGACGCCGCCGCTTCCCCCCGGGAAGAACACTCCCTCCGGGGCTTAATTTTCCACAGTGGGAGGCGGGGGCGTCCCCGGGGCTTAAGGATCCGCTTCCCCTGGCCGGGGCTCCCACCTCCCTTCCCGGGCTTAAGGCCCCGTTGGCAGGCAGGCAGGCAGGCTGGGGAAGCGACCGAGTCGGGAGCGGAGGCCCGGTCTACCCGCCATAGAGGCCTATGGGGGTAGACCAGGCCTCCGCCCGCCGGAGGCCCGGTCTACCCGCATAGGCCTGAATGGCGGGTAGACCTGGCCTCCGCCCGCCGGGTAGACCTGGCCTCCGGGCCTCCGGCCGGCCCGGCCTGAAAACCCCGCCGCTTCCCCCCTGTTAGAACACTCCCTCCGGGGCTTAATTTGCCACAGTGGGGGGGGGGGCGTCCCCGGGGCTTAAGGATCCGCTTCCCCTGGCCGGGGCTCCCACCTCCCTTCCCGGGCTTAAGGCCCCGCTGGCAGGCAGGCAGGCAGGCTGGGGAAGGGACCGAGTCGGGAGCGGAGGCCCGGTCTACCCGCCATAGAGGCCTATGGGGGTAGACCTGGCCTCCGCCCGCCGGAGGCCCGGTCTACCCGCATAGGCCTGAATGGCGGGTAGACCGGGCCTCCGCCCGCCGGAGGCCCGGTCTACCCGCATAGGCCTGAATGGCGGGTAGACCGGGCCTCCGCCCGCCGGAGGCCCGGTCTACCCGCATAGGCCTGAATGGCGGGTAGACCTGGCCTCCGCCCGCCGGGTAGACCTGGCCTCCGGGCCTCCGTCCGGCTGGGGCTGGAGACGCCGCCGCTTCCCCCCGGGAAGAACACTCCCTCCGGGGCTTAATTTTCCACAGTGGGAGGCGGGGGCGTCCCCGGGGCTTAAGGATCCGCTTCCCCTGGCCGGGGCTCCCACCTCCCTTCCCGGGCTTAAGGCCCCGCTGGCAGGCAGGCAGGCAGGCTGGGGAAGGGACCGAGTCGGGAGCGGAGGCCCGGTCTACCCGCCATAGAGGCCTATGGGGGTAGACCTGGCCTCCGCCCGCCGGAGGCCCGGTCTACCCGCATAGGCCTGAATGGCGGGTAGACCTGGCCTCCGCCCCCCGGAGGCCCGGTCTACCCGCATAGGCCTGAATGGCGGGTAGACCTGGCCTCCGCCCCCCGGAGGCCCGGTCTACCCGCATAGGCCTGAATGGCGGGTAGACCGGGCCTCCGCCCGCCGGAGGCCCGGTCTACCCGCATAGGCCTGAATGGCGGGTAGACCGGGCCTCCGCCCGCCGGGTAGACCTGGCCTCCGCCCGCCGGGTAGACCTGGCCTCCGGGCCTCCGTCCGGCCGGGGCTGGAGACGCCGCCGCTTCCCCCCGGGAAGAACACTCCCTCCGGGGCTTAATTTTCCACAGTGGGAGGGGGGGGCGTCCCCGGGGCTTAAGGATCCGCTTCCCCTGGCCGGGGCTCCCACCTCCCTTCCCGGGCTTAACGCCCCGCCGGCAGGCAGGCAGGCAGGCTGGCAGGCAGGCTGGGGAAGGGACCGAGTCGGGAGCGGAGGCCGGTCTACCCGCCATAGAGTCCTATGGGGGTAGACCAGGCCTCCGCCCGCCGGAGGCCCGGTCTACCCGCATAGGCCTGAATGGCGGGTAGACCTGGCCTCCGCCCGCCGGAGGCCCGGTCTACCCGCATAGGCCTGAATGGCGGGTAGACCTGGCCTCCGCCCCCCGGAGGCCCGGTCTACCCGCATAGGCCTGAATGGCGGGTAGACCTGGCCTCCGCCCGCCGGAGGCCCGGTCTACCCGCATAGGCCTGAATGGCGGGTAGACCGGGCCTCCGCCCGCTGGGTAGACCTGGCCTCCGCCCGCCGGGTAGACCTGGCCTCCGGGCCTCCGTCCGGCCGGGGCTGGAGACGCCGCCGCTTCCCCCCTGGAAGAACACTCCCTCCGGGGCTTAATTTTCCACAGTGGGAGGGGGGGGCGTCCCCGGGGCTTAAGGATCCGCTTCCCCTGGCCGGGGCTCCCACCTCCCTTCCCGGGCTTAAGGCCCCGTTGGCAGGCAGGCAGGCAGGCTGGGGAAGCGACCGAGTCGGGAGCGGAGGCCCGGTCTACCCGCCATAGAGTCCTATGGGGGTAGACCGGGCCTCCGGCCGCCGGAGGCCCGGTCTACCCGCATAGGCCTGAATGGCGGGTAGACCTGGCCTCCGCCCGCCGGAGGCCCGGTCTACCCGCATAGGCCTGAATGGCGGGTAGACCAGGCCTCCGCCCGCCGGAGGCCCGGTCTACCCGCATAGGCCTGAATGGCGGGTAGACCTGGCCTCCGCCCCCCGGAGGCCCGGTCTACCCGCATAGGCCTGAATGGCGGGTAGACCTGGCCTCCGCCCGCCGGGTAGACCTGGCCTCCGGGCCTCCGTCCGGCCGGGGCTGGAGACGCCGCCGCTTCCCCCCGGGAAGAACACTCCCTCCGGGGCTTAATTTTCCACAGTGGGGGGGGGCGTCCCCGGGGCTTAAGGATCCGCTTCCCCTGGCCGGGGCTCCCACCTCCCTTCCCGGGCTTAAGGCCCCGCCGGCAGGCAGGCAGGCAGGCTGGGGAAGGGACCGAGTCGGGAGCGGAGGCCCGGTCTACCCGCCATAGAGGCCTATGGGGGTAGACCTGGCCTCCGCCCGCCGGAGGCCCGGTCTACCCGCATAGGCCTGAATGGCGGGTAGACCAGGCCTCCGCCCGCCGGAGGCCCGGTCTACCCGCATAGGCCTGAATGGCGGGTAGACCAGGCCTCCGCCCGCCGGAGGCCCGGTCTACCCGCATAGGCCTGAATGGCGGGTAGACCTGGCCTCCGCCCCCCGGAGGCCCGGTCTACCCGCATAGGCCTGAATGGCGGGTAGACCTGGCCTCCGCCCGCCGGGTAGACCTGGCCTCCGGGCCTCCGGCCGGCCGGGCCTGGAGACGCCGCCGCTTCCCCCCCGGGAGGACGCCCGCCCCCGGGCTTAATTTTCCAGTCGGGGGGGGGGGGTGTTGGCGCACCCCGGGGCTTAAGGCTCCCCTTCCCCGAGCCGAGCCACCCCCCCCTTCCCGGGCTTAATGCTCGGCTCACCCCGTGGAGGTAGGCCTCTGGTGGAGGGAAGCGGGCATGCGGGCAGGCCAGGGGCTGACGAAAGCTCCACCAACCTCTTCCTGCTGCTGCTGCTACTGCCAGCCTGCCTGGCTGAACTGTTTCCAGCCAGGGTGACATCACAGTAGGGCAGGCAGGACCCATGGCTGCTGCTGTCAGATGCCAGCCCTGCCTGCCTGGCTGAACTGTTTCCAGCCAGGGTGACATCACAGTAGGGCAGGCAGGACCATTGGCTGCTGCTGCTGCTGCTGCTGCTGCTGCTGCTGCTGCTGCTGCTGCTACTG
>NW_026513639.1:137500-157500 GCF_027244095.1 Hemicordylus capensis | reverse complement strand
CTCCGTCCGGCCGGGGCTGGAGACGCCGCCGCTTCCCCCCGGGAAGAACACTCCCTCCGGGGCTTAATTTTCCACAGTGGGAGGCGGGGGCGTCCCCGGGGCTTAAGGATCCGCTTCCCCTGGCCGGGGCTCCCACCTCCCTTCCCGGGCTTAAGGCCCCGCCGGCAGGCAGGCAGGCAGGCTGGGGAAGGGACCGAGTCGGGAGCGGAGGCCCGGTCTACCCGCCATAGAGGCCTATGGGGGTAGACCTGGCCTCCGCCCGCCGGAGGCCCGGTCTACCCGCATAGGCCTGAATGGCGGGTAGACCTGGCCTCCGCCCCCCGGAGGCCCGGTCTACCCGCATAGGCCTGAATGGCGGGTAGACCGGGCCTCCGCCCGCCGGGTAGACCTGGCCTCCGGGCCTCCGGCCGGCCCGGCCTGAAGACCCCGCCGCTTCCCCCCGGTTAGAACACTCCCTCCGGGGCTTAATTTTCCACAGTGGGGGGGGGGGGGCGTCCCCGGGGCTTAAGGATCCGCTTCCCCTGGCCGGGACTCCCACCTCCCTTCCCGGGCTTAACGCCCCGCCGGCAGGCAGGCAGGCAGGCTGGCAGGCAGGCTGGGGAAGGGACCGAGTCGGGAGCGGAGGCCCGGTCTACCCGCCATAGAGGCCTATGGGGGTAGACCTGGCCTCCGCCCGCCGGAGGCCCGGTCTACCCGCATAGGCCTGAATGGCGGGTAGACCAGGCCTCCGCCCGCCGGAGGCCCGGTCTACCCGCATAGGCCTGAATGGCGGGTAGACCTGGCCTCCGCCCGCCGGGTAGACCTGGCCTCCGGGCCTCCGTCCGGCCGGGGCTGGAGACGCCGCCGCTTCCCCCCGGGAAGAACACTCCCTCCGGGGCTTAATTTTCCACAGTGGGAGGGGGGGGCGTCCCCGGGGCTTAAGGATCCGCTTCCCCTGGCCGGGGCTCCCACCTCCCTTCCCGGGCTTAAGGCCCCGCCGGCAGGCAGGCTGGGGAAGGGACCGAGTCGGGAGCGGAGGCCCGGTCTACCCGCCATAGAGTCCTATGGGGGTAGACCAGGCCTCCGCCCGCCGGAGGCCCGGTCTACCCGCATAGGCCTGAATGGCGGGTAGACCGGGCCTCCGCCCGCCGGAGGCCCGGTCTACCCGCATAGGCCTGAATGGCGGGTAGACCTGGCCTCCGCCCCCCGGAGGCCCGGTCTACCCGCATAGGCCTGAATGGCGGGTAGACCTGGCCTCCGCCCGCCGGAGGCCCGGTCTACCCGCATAGGCCTGAATGGCGGGTAGACCGGGCCTCCGCCCGCCGGGTAGACCTGGCCTCCGGGCCTCCGTCCGGCCGGGGCTGGAGACGCCGCCGCTTCCCCCCGGGAAGAACACTCCCTCCGGGGCTTAATTTTCCACAGTGGGAGGGGGGGGGGCGTCCCCGGGGCTTAAGGATCCGCTTCCCCTGGCCGGGGCTCCCACCTCCCTTCCCGGGCTTAAGGGCCCGCCGGCAGGCAGGCTGGGGAAGGGACCGAGTCGGGAGCGGAGGCCCGGTCTACCCGCCATAGAGGCCTATGGGGGTAGACCAGGCCTCCGCCCGCCGGAGGCCCGGTCTACCCGCATAGGCCGGAATGGCGGGTAGACCTGGCCTCCGCCCCCCGGAGGCCCGGTCTACCCGCATAGGCCTGAATGGCGGGTAGACCTGGCCTCCGCCCGCCGGGTAGACCTGGCCTCCGGGCCTCCGGCCGGCCCGGCCTGAAAACCCCGCCGCTTCCCCCCGGTTAGAACACTCCCTCCGGGGCTTAATTTTCCACAGTGGGGGGGGGGCGTCCCCGGGGCTTAAGGATCCGCTTCCCCTGGCCGGGGCTCCCACCTCCCTTCCCGGGCTTAAGGCCCCGCCGGCAGGCAGGCAGGCAGGCTGGGGAAGGGACCGAGTCGGGAGCGGAGGCCCGGTCTACCCGCCATAGAGGCCTATGGGGGTAGACCTGGCCTCCGCCCGCCGGAGGCCCGGTCTACCCGCATAGGCCTGAATGGCGGGTAGACCTGGCCTCCGCCCGCCGGGTAGACCTGGCCTCCGGGCCTCCGTCCGGCCGGGGCTGGAGACGCCGCCGCTTCCCCCCGGGAAGAACACTCCCTCCGGGGCTTAATTTTCCACAGTGGGAGGGGGGGCGTCCCCGGGGCTTAAGGATCCGCTTCCCCTGGCCGGGGCTCCCACCTCCCTTCCCGGGCTTAAGGGCCCGCCGGCAGGCAGGCTGGGGAAGGGACCGAGTCGGGAGCGGAGGCCCGGTCTACCCGCCATAGAGTCCTATGGGGGTAGACCAGGCCTCCGCCCGCCGGAGGCCCGGTCTACCCGCATAGGCCTGAATGGCGGGTAGACCTGGCCTCCGCCCGCCGGAGGCCCGGTCTACCCGCATAGGCCTGAATGGCGGGTAGACCGGGCCTCCGCCCCCCGGAGGCCCGGTCTACCCGCATAGGCCTGAATGGCGGGTAGACCTGGCCTCCGCCCGCCGGAGGCCCGGTCTACCCGCATAGGCCTGAATGGCGGGTAGACCGGGCCTCCGCCCGCCGGGTAGACCTGGCCTCCGGGCCTCCGTCCGGCCGGGGCTGGAGACGCCGCCGCTTCCCCCCGGGAAGAACACTCCCTCCGGGGCTTAATTTTCCACAGTGGGAGGGGGGGGGCGTCCCCGGGGCTTAAGGATCCGCTTCCCCTGGCCGGGGCTCCCACCTCCCTTCCCGGGCTTAAGGGCCCGCCGGCAGGCAGGCTGGGGAAGGGACCGAGTCGGGAGCGGAGGCCCGGTCTACCCGCCATAGAGGCCTATGGGGGTAGACCAGGCCTCCGCCCGCCGGAGGCCCGGTCTACCCGCATAGGCCTGAATGGCGGGTAGACCTGGCCTCCGCCCGCCGGGTAGACCTGGCCTCCGGGCCTCCGTCCGGCCGGGGCTGGAGACGCCGCCGCTTCCCCCCGGGAAGAACACTCCCTCCGGGGCTTAATTTTCCACAGTGGGAGGCGGGGGCGTCCCCGGGGCTTAAGGATCCGCTTCCCCTGGCCGGGGCTCCCACCTCCCTTCCCGGGCTTAAGGCCCCGTTGGCAGGCAGGCAGGCAGGCTGGGGAAGCGACCGAGTCGGGAGCGGAGGCCCGGTCTACCCGCCATAGAGGCCTATGGGGGTAGACCAGGCCTCCGCCCGCCGGAGGCCCGGTCTACCCGCATAGGCCTGAATGGCGGGTAGACCTGGCCTCCGCCCGCCGGGTAGACCTGGCCTCCGGGCCTCCGGCCGGCCCGGCCTGAAAACCCCGCCGCTTCCCCCCTGTTAGAACACTCCCTCCGGGGCTTAATTTGCCACAGTGGGGGGGGGGGGCGTCCCCGGGGCTTAAGGATCCGCTTCCCCTGGCCGGGGCTCCCACCTCCCTTCCCGGGCTTAAGGCCCCGCTGGCAGGCAGGCAGGCAGGCTGGGGAAGGGACCGAGTCGGGAGCGGAGGCCCGGTCTACCCGCCATAGAGGCCTATGGGGGTAGACCTGGCCTCCGCCCGCCGGAGGCCCGGTCTACCCGCATAGGCCTGAATGGCGGGTAGACCGGGCCTCCGCCCGCCGGAGGCCCGGTCTACCCGCATAGGCCTGAATGGCGGGTAGACCTGGCCTCCGCCCGCCGGGTAGACCTGGCCTCCGGGCCTCCGTCCGGCCGGGGCTGGAGACGCCGCCGCTTCCCCCCGGGAAGAACACTCCCTCCGGGGCTTAATTTTCCACAGTGGGAGGCGGGGGCGTCCCCGGGGCTTAAGGATCCGCTTCCCCTGGCCGGGGCTCCCACCTCCCTTCCCGGGCTTAAGGCCCCGCTGGCAGGCAGGCAGGCAGGCTGGGGAAGGGACCGAGTCGGGAGCGGAGGCCCGGTCTACCCGCCATAGAGGCCTATGGGGGTAGACCTGGCCTCCGCCCGCCGGAGGCCCGGTCTACCCGCATAGGCCTGAATGGCGGGTAGACCTGGCCTCCGCCCCCCGGAGGCCCGGTCTACCCGCATAGGCCTGAATGGCGGGTAGACCGGGCCTCCGCCCACCGGGTAGACCTGGCCTCCGGGCCTCCGGCCGGCCCGGCCTGAAGACCCCGCCGCTTCCCCCCGGTTAGAACACTCCCTCCGGGGCTTAATTTTCCACAGTGGGGGGGGGGGGGCGTCCCCGGGGCTTAAGGATCCGCTTCCCCTGGCCGGGACTCCCACCTCCCTTCCCGGGCTTAACGCCCCGCCGGCAGGCAGGCAGGCAGGCTGGCAGGCAGGCTGGGGAAGGGACCGAGTCGGGAGCGGAGGCCCGGTCTACCCGCCATAGAGGCCTATGGGGGTAGACCTGGCCTCCGCCCGCCGGAGGCCCGGTCTACCCGCATAGGCCTGAATGGCGGGTAGACCAGGCCTCCGCCCGCCGGAGGCCCGGTCTACCCGCATAGGCCTGAATGGCGGGTAGACCTGGCCTCCGCCCGCCGGGTAGACCTGGCCTCCGGGCCTCCGTCCGGCCGGGGCTGGAGACGCCGCCGCTTCCCCCCGGGAAGAACACTCCCTCCGGGGCTTAATTTTCCACAGTGGGAGGGGGGGGGCGTCCCCGGGGCTTAAGGATCCGCTTCCCCTGGCCGGGGCTCCCACCTCCCTTCCCGGGCTTAAGGCCCCGTTGGCAGGCAGGCAGGCAGGCTGGGGAAGCGACCGAGTCGGGAGCGGAGGCCCGGTCTACCCGCCATAGAGGCCTATGGGGGTAGACCAGGCCTCCGCCCGCCGGAGGCCCGGTCTACCCGCATAGGCCTGAATGGCGGGTAGACCTGGCCTCCGCCCGCCGGGTAGACCTGGCCTCCGGGCCTCCGTCCGGCCGGGGCTGGAGACGCCGCCGCTTCCCCCCGGGAAGAACACTCCCTCCGGGGCTTAATTTTCCACAGTGGGAGGGGGGGGCGTCCCCGGGGCTTAAGGATCCGCTTCCCCTGGCCGGGGCTCCCACCTCCCTTCCCGGGCTTAAGGCCCCGCCGGCAGGCAGGCTGGGGAAGGGACCGAGTCGGGAGCGGAGGCCCGGTCTACCCGCCATAGAGTCCTATGGGGGTAGACCAGGCCTCCGCCCGCCGGAGGCCCGGTCTACCCGCATAGGCCTGAATGGCGGGTAGACCGGGCCTCCGCCCGCCGGAGGCCCGGTCTACCCGCATAGGCCTGAATGGCGGGTAGACCTGGCCTCCGCCCCCCGGAGGCCCGGTCTACCCGCATAGGCCTGAATGGCGGGTAGACCTGGCCTCCGCCCGCCGGAGGCCCGGTCTACCCGCATAGGCCGGAATGGCGGGTAGACCTGGCCTCCGCCCCCCGGAGGCCCGGTCTACCCGCATAGGCCTGAATGGCGGGTAGACCTGGCCTCCGCCCGCCGGAGGCCCGGTCTACCCGCATAGGCCTGAATGGCGGGTAGACCGGGCCTCCGCCCGCCGGGTAGACCTGGCCTCCGGGCCTCCGTCCGGCCGGGGCTGGAGACGCCGCCGCTTCCCCCCGGTTAGAACACTCCCTCCGGGGCTTAATTTTCCACAGTGGGGGGGGGGGGGGGCGTCCCCGGGGCTTAAGGATCCGCTTCCCCTGGCCGGGACTCCCACCTCCCTTCCCGGGCTTAACGCCCCGCCGGCAGGCAGGCAGGCAGGCTGGCAGGCAGGCTGGGGAAGGGACCGAGTCGGGAGCGGAGGCCCGGTCTACCCGCCATAGAGGCCTATGGGGGTAGACCTGGCCTCCGCCCGCCGGAGGCCCGGTCTACCCGCATAGGCCTGAATGGCGGGTAGACCAGGCCTCCGCCCGCCGGAGGCCCGGTCTACCCGCATAGGCCTGAATGGCGGGTAGACCTGGCCTCCGCCCGCCGGGTAGACCTGGCCTCCGGGCCTCCGTCCGGCCGGGGCTGGAGACGCCGCCGCTTCCCCCCGGGAAGAACACTCCCTCCGGGGCTTAATTTTCCACAGTGGGAGGGGGGGGGCGTCCCCGGGGCTTAAGGATCCGCTTCCCCTGGCCGGGGCTCCCACCTCCCTTCCCGGGCTTAAGGCCCCGTTGGCAGGCAGGCAGGCAGGCTGGGGAAGCGACCGAGTCGGGAGCGGAGGCCCGGTCTACCCGCCATAGAGGCCTATGGGGGTAGACCAGGCCTCCGCCCGCCGGAGGCCCGGTCTACCCGCATAGGCCTGAATGGCGGATAGACCGGGCCTCCGCCCGCCGGAGGCCCGGTCTACCCGCATAGGCCTGAATGGCGGGTAGACCTGGCCTCCGCCCGCCGGGTAGACCTGGCCTCCGGGCCTCCGGCTGGCCCGGCCTGGAGACCCCGCCGCTTCCCCCCGGGAAGAACACTCCCTCCGGGGCTTAATTTTCCACAGTGGGAGGGGGGGCGTCCCCGGGGCTTAAGGATCCGCTTCCCCTGGCCGGGACTCCCACCTCCCTTCCCGGGCTTAAGGCCCCGCCGGCAGGCAGGCAGGCAGGCTGGGGAAGGGACCGAGTCGGGAGCGGAGGCCCGGTCTACCCACCATAGAGGCCTATGGGGGTAGACCTGGCCTCCGCCCGCCGGAGGCCCGGTCTACCCGCATAGGCCTGAATGGCGGGTAGACCTGGCCTCCGCCCCCCGGAGGCCCGGTCTACCCGCATAGGCCTGAATGGCGGGTAGACCTGGCCTCCGCCCGCCGGAGGCCCGGTCTACCCGCTTAAGCCTGAATGGCGGGTAGACCTGGCCTCCGCCCCCCGGAGGCCCGGTCTACCCGCATAGGCCTGAATGGCGGGTAGACCTGGCCTCCGCCCCCCGGAGGCCCGGTCTACCCGCATAGGCCTGAATGGCGGGTAGACCGGGCCTCCGCCCGCCGGGTAGACCGGGCCTCCGCCCGCCGGGTAGACCTGGCCTCCGGGCCTCCGTCCGGCCAGGGCTGGAGACGCCGCCGCTTCCCCCCGGGAAGAACACTCCCTCCGGGGCTTAATTTTCCACAGTGGGAGGCGGGGGCGTCCCCGGGGCTTAAGGATCCGCTTCCCCTGGCCGGGACTCCCACCTCCCTTCCCGGGCTTAAGGGCCCGCCGGCAGGCAGGCTGGGGAAGGGACCGAGTCGGGAGCGGAGGCCCGGTCTACCCGCCATAGAGGCCTATGGGGGTAGACCTGGCCTCCGCCCGCCGGAGGCCCGGTCTACCCGCATAGGCCTGAATGGCGGGTAGACCTGGCCTCCGCCCGCCGGAGGCCCGGTCTACCCGCATAGGCCTGAATGGCGGGTAGACCGGGCCTCCGCCCGCCGGGTAGACCTGGCCTCCGGGCCTCCGTCCGGCCGGGGCTGGAGACGCCGCCGCTTCCCCCCGGGAAGAACACTCCCTCCGGGGCTTAATTTTCCACAGTGGGAGGCGGGGGCGTCCCCGGGGCTTAAGGATCCGCTTCCCCTGGCCGGGACTCCCACCTCCCTTCCCGGGCTTAAGGGCCCGCCGGCAGGCAGGCTGGGGAAGGGACCGAGTCGGGAGCGGAGGCCCGGTCTACCCGCCATAGAGGCCTATGGGGGTAGACCTGGCCTCCGCCCGCCGGAGGCCCGGTCTACCCGCATAGGCCTGAATGGCGGGTAGACCAGGCCTCCGCCCGCCGGAGGCCCGGTCTACCCGCATAGGCCTGAATGGCGGGTAGACCTGGCCTCCGCCCGCCGGAGGCCCGGTCTACCCGCATAGGCCTGAATGGCGGGTAGACCTGGCCTCCGCCCGCCGGAGGCCCGGTCTACCCGCATAGGCCTGAATGGCGGGTAGACCTGGCCTCCGCCCGCCGGGTAGACCTGGCCTCCGGGCCTCCGTCCGGCCGGGGCTGGAGACGCCGCCGCTTCCCCCCGGGAAGAACACTCCCTCCGGGGCTTAATTTTCCACAGTGGGAGGGGGGGGCGTCCCCGGGGCTTAAGGATCCGCTTCCCCTGGCCGGGGCTCCCACCTCCCTTCCCGGGCTTAAGGCCCCGCCGGCAGGCAGGCAGGCAGGCTGGGGAAGGGACCGAGTCGGGAGCGGAGGCCCGGTCTACCCGCCATAGAGGCCTATGGGGGTAGACCTGGCCTCCGCCCGCCGGAGGCCCGGTCTACCCGCATAGGCCTGAATGGCGGGTAGACCAGGCCTCCGCCCGCCGGAGGCCCGGTCTACCCGCATAGGCCTGAATGGCGGGTAGACCTGGCCTCCGCCCGCCGGGTAGACCTGGCCTCCGGGCCTCCGTCCGGCCGGGGCTGGAGACGCCGCCGCTTCCCCCCGGGAAGAACACTCCCTCCGGGGCTTAATTTTCCACAGTGGGAGGCGGGGGCGTCCCCGGGGCTTAAGGATCCGCTTCCCCTGGCCGGGGCTCCCACCTCCCTTCCCGGGCTTAAGGCCCCGTTGGCAGGCAGGCAGGCAGGCTGGGGAAGCGACCGAGTCGGGAGCGGAGGCCCGGTCTACCCGCCATAGAGGCCTATGGGGGTAGACCAGGCCTCCGCCCGCCGGAGGCCCGGTCTACCCGCATAGGCCTGAATGGCGGGTAGACCTGGCCTCCGCCCGCCGGGTAGACCTGGCCTCCGGGCCTCCGGCCGGCCCGGCCTGAAAACCCCGCCGCTTCCCCCCTGTTAGAACACTCCCTCCGGGGCTTAATTTGCCACAGTGGGGGGGGGGCGTCCCCGGGGCTTAAGGATCCGCTTCCCCTGGCCGGGGCTCCCACCTCCCTTCCCGGGCTTAAGGCCCCGCTGGCAGGCAGGCAGGCAGGCTGGGGAAGGGACCGAGTCGGGAGCGGAGGCCCGGTCTACCCGCCATAGAGGCCTATGGGGGTAGACCTGGCCTCCGCCCGCCGGAGGCCCGGTCTACCCGCATAGGCCTGAATGGCGGGTAGACCGGGCCTCCGCCCGCCGGAGGCCCGGTCTACCCGCATAGGCCTGAATGGCGGGTAGACCTGGCCTCCGCCCGCCGGGTAGACCTGGCCTCCGGGCCTCCGTCCGGCCGGGGCTGGAGACGCCGCCGCTTCCCCCCGGGAAGAACACTCCCTCCGGGGCTTAATTTTCCACAGTGGGAGGCGGGGGCGTCCCCGGGGCTTAAGGATCCGCTTCCCCTGGCCGGGGCTCCCACCTCCCTTCCCGGGCTTAAGGCCCCGCTGGCAGGCAGGCAGGCAGGCTGGGGAAGGGACCGAGTCGGGAGCGGAGGCCCGGTCTACCCGCCATAGAGGCCTATGGGGGTAGACCTGGCCTCCGCCCGCCGGAGGCCCGGTCTACCCGCATAGGCCTGAATGGCGGGTAGACCTGGCCTCCGCCCCCCGGAGGCCCGGTCTACCCGCATAGGCCTGAATGGCGGGTAGACCGGGCCTCCGCCCGCCGGGTAGACCTGGCCTCCGGGCCTCCGGCCGGCCCGGCCTGAAGACCCCGCCGCTTCCCCCCGGTTAGAACACTCCCTCCGGGGCTTAATTTTCCACAGTGGGGGGGGGGGGGGCGTCCCCGGGGCTTAAGGATCCGCTTCCCCTGGCCGGGACTCCCACCTCCCTTCCCGGGCTTAACGCCCCGCCGGCAGGCAGGCAGGCAGGCTGGCAGGCAGGCTGGGGAAGGGACCGAGTCGGGAGCGGAGGCCCGGTCTACCCGCCATAGAGGCCTATGGGGGTAGACCTGGCCTCCGCCCGCCGGAGGCCCGGTCTACCCGCATAGGCCTGAATGGCGGGTAGACCAGGCCTCCGCCCGCCGGAGGCCCGGTCTACCCGCATAGGCCTGAATGGCGGGTAGACCTGGCCTCCGCCCGCCGGGTAGACCTGGCCTCCGGGCCTCCGTCCGGCCGGGGCTGGAGACGCCGCCGCTTCCCCCCGGGAAGAACACTCCCTCCGGGGCTTAATTTTCCACAGTGGGAGGGGGGGGCGTCCCCGGGGCTTAAGGATCCGCTTCCCCTGGCCGGGGCTCCCACCTCCCTTCCCGGGCTTAAGGCCCCGCCGGCAGGCAGGCTGGGGAAGGGACCGAGTCGGGAGCGGAGGCCCGGTCTACCCGCCATAGAGTCCTATGGGGGTAGACCAGGCCTCCGCCCGCCGGAGGCCCGGTCTACCCGCATAGGCCTGAATGGCGGGTAGACCGGGCCTCCGCCCGCCGGAGGCCCGGTCTACCCGCATAGGCCTGAATGGCGGGTAGACCTGGCCTCCGCCCGCCGGGTAGACCTGGCCTCCGGGCCTCCGGCTGGCCCGGCCTGGAGACCCCGCCGCTTCCCCCCGGGAAGAACACTCCCTCCGGGGCTTAATTTTCCACAGTGGGAGGGGGGGCGTCCCCGGGGCTTAAGGATCCGCTTCCCCTGGCCGGGACTCCCACCTCCCTTCCCGGGCTTAAGGCCCCGCCGGCAGGCAGGCAGGCAGGCTGGGGAAGGGACCGAGTCGGGAGCGGAGGCCCGGTCTACCCACCATAGAGGCCTATGGGGGTAGACCTGGCCTCCGCCCGCCGGAGGCCCGGTCTACCCGCATAGGCCTGAATGGCGGGTAGACCTGGCCTCCGCCCCCCGGAGGCCCGGTCTACCCGCATAGGCCTGAATGGCGGGTAGACCTGGCCTCCGCCCGCCGGAGGCCCGGTCTACCCGCTTAGGCCTGAATGGCGGGTAGACCTGGCCTCCGCCCCCCGGAGGCCCGGTCTACCCGCATAGGCCTGAATGGCGGGTAGACCTGGCCTCCGCCCCCCGGAGGCCCGGTCTACCCGCATAGGCCTGAATGGCGGGTAGACCGGGCCTCCGCCCGCCGGGTAGACCGGGCCTCCGCCCGCCGGGTAGACCTGGCCTCCGGGCCTCCGTCCGGCCGGGGCTGGAGACGCCGCCGCTTCCCCCCGGGAAGAACACTCCCTCCGGGGCTTAATTTTCCACAGTGGGAGGCGGGGGCGTCCCCGGGGCTTAAGGATCCGCTTCCCCTGGCCGGGACTCCCACCTCCCTTCCCGGGCTTAAGGGCCCGCCGGCAGGCAGGCTGGGGAAGGGACCGAGTCGGGAGCGGAGGCCCGGTCTACCCGCCATAGAGGCCTATGGGGGTAGACCTGGCCTCCGCCCGCCGGAGGCCCGGTCTACCCGCATAGGCCTGAATGGCGGGTAGACCTGGCCTCCGCCCGCCGGAGGCCCGGTCTACCCGCATAGGCCTGAATGGCGGGTAGACCGGGCCTCCGCCCGCCGGGTAGACCTGGCCTCCGGGCCTCCGTCCGGCCGGGGCTGGAGACGCCGCCGCTTCCCCCCGGGAAGAACACTCCCTCCGGGGCTTAATTTTCCACAGTGGGAGGCGGGGGCGTCCCCGGGGCTTAAGGATCCGCTTCCCCTGGCCGGGACTCCCACCTCCCTTCCCGGGCTTAAGGGCCCGCCGGCAGGCAGGCTGGGGAAGGGACCGAGTCGGGAGCGGAGGCCCGGTCTACCCGCCATAGAGGCCTATGGGGGTAGACCTGGCCTCCGCCCGCCGGAGGCCCGGTCTACCCGCATAGGCCTGAATGGCGGGTAGACCAGGCCTCCGCCCGCCGGAGGCCCGGTCTACCCGCATAGGCCTGAATGGCGGGTAGACCTGGCCTCCGCCCGCCGGAGGCCCGGTCTACCCGCATAGGCCTGAATGGCGGGTAGACCTGGCCTCCGCCCGCCGGAGGCCCGGTCTACCCGCATAGGCCTGAATGGCGGGTAGACCTGGCCTCCGCCCGCCGGGTAGACCTGGCCTCCGGGCCTCCGTCCGGCCGGGGCTGGAGACGCCGCCGCTTCCCCCCGGGAAGAACACTCCCTCCGGGGCTTAATTTTCCACAGTGGGAGGGGGGGGCGTCCCCGGGGCTTAAGGATCCGCTTCCCCTGGCCGGGGCTCCCACCTCCCTTCCCGGGCTTAAGGCCCCGCCGGCAGGCAGGCAGGCAGGCTGGGGAAGGGACCGAGTCGGGAGCGGAGGCCCGGTCTACCCGCCATAGAGGCCTATGGGGGTAGACCTGGCCTCCGCCCGCCGGAGGCCCGGTCTACCCGCATAGGCCTGAATGGCGGGTAGACCAGGCCTCCGCCCGCCGGAGGCCCGGTCTACCCGCATAGGCCTGAATGGCGGGTAGACCTGGCCTCCGCCCGCCGGAGGCCCGGTCTACCCGCATAGGCCTGAATGGCGGGTAGACCGGGCCTCCGCCCGCCGGGTAGACCTGGCCTCCGGGCCTCCGTCCGGCCGGGGCTGGAGACGCCGCCGCTTCCCCCCGGGAAGAACACTCCCTCCGGGGCTTAATTTTCCACAGTGGGAGGGGGGGGCGTCCCCGGGGCTTAAGGATCCGCTTCCCCTGGCCGGGGCTCCCACCTCCCTTCCCGGGCTTAAGGGCCCGCCGGCAGGCAGGCTGGGGAAGGGACCGAGTCGGGAGCGGAGGCCCGGTCTACCCGCCATAGAGGCCTATGGGGGTAGACCAGGCCTCCGCCCGCCGGAGGCCCGGTCTACCCGCATAGGCCTGAATGGCGGGTAGACCTGGCCTCCGCCCGCCGGGTAGACCTGGCCTCCGGGCCTCCGTCCGGCCGGGGCTGGAGACGCCGCCGCTTCCCCCCGGGAAGAACACTCCCTCCGGGGCTTAATTTTCCACAGTGGGAGGCGGGGGCGTCCCCGGGGCTTAAGGATCCGCTTCCCCTGGCCGGGGCTCCCACCTCCCTTCCCGGGCTTAAGGCCCCGTTGGCAGGCAGGCAGGCAGGCTGGGGAAGCGACCGAGTCGGGAGCGGAGGCCCGGTCTACCCGCCATAGAGGCCTATGGGGGTAGACCAGGCCTCCGCCCGCCGGAGGCCCGGTCTACCCGCATAGGCCTGAATGGCGGGTAGACCTGGCCTCCGCCCGCCGGGTAGACCTGGCCTCCGGGCCTCCGGCCGGCCCGGCCTGAAAACCCCGCCGCTTCCCCCCTGTTAGAACACTCCCTCCGGGGCTTAATTTGCCACAGTGGGAGGGGGGGGCGTCCCCGGGGCTTAAGGATCCGCTTCCCCTGGCCGGGGCTCCCACCTCCCTTCCCGGGCTTAAGGGCCCGCCGGCAGGCAGGCTGGGGAAGGGACCGAGTCGGGAGCGGAGGCCCGGTCTACCCGCCATAGAGGCCTATGGGGGTAGACCAGGCCTCCGCCCGCCGGAGGCCCGGTCTACCCGCATAGGCCTGTATGGCGGGTAGACCGGGCCTCCGCCCGCCGGAGGCCCGGTCTACCCGCATAGGCCTGAATGGCGGGTAGACCTGGCCTCCGCCCCCCGGAGGCCCGGTCTACCCGCATAGGCCTGAATGGCGGGTAGACCTGGCCTCCGCCCGCCGGAGGCCCGGTCTACCCGCATAGGCCGGAATGGCGGGTAGACCTGGCCTCCGCCCGCCGGAGGCCCGGTCTACCCGCATAGGCCTGAATGGCGGGTAGACCTGGCCTCCGCCCGCCGGGTAGACCTGGCCTCCGGGCCTCCGGCCGGCCGGGGCTGGAGACGCCGCCGCTTCCCCCCGGGAAGAACACTCCCTCCGGGGCTTAATTTTCCACAGTGGGAGGGGGGGGCGTCCCCGGGGCTTAAGGATCCGCTTCCCCTGGCCGGGGCTCCCACCTCCCTTCCCGGGCTTAAGGCCCCGCCGGCAGGCAGGCTGGGGAAGGGACCGAGTCGGGAGCGGAGGCCCGGTCTACCCGCCATAGAGTCCTATGGGGGTAGACCAGGCCTCCGCCCGCCGGAGGCCCGGTCTACCCGCATAGGCCTGAATGGCGGGTAGACCGGGCCTCCGCCCGCCGGAGGCCCGGTCTACCCGCATAGGCCTGAATGGCGGGTAGACCTGGCCTCCGCCCCCCGGAGGCCCGGTCTACCCGCATAGGCCTGAATGGCGGGTAGACCTGGCCTCCGCCCGCCGGAGGCCCGGTCTACCCGCATAGGCCGGAATGGCGGGTAGACCTGGCCTCCGCCCCCCGGAGGCCCGGTCTACCCGCATAGGCCTGAATGGCGGGTAGACCTGGCCTCCGCCCGCCGGAGGCCCGGTCTACCCGCATAGGCCTGAATGGCGGGTAGACCGGGCCTCCGCCCGCCGGGTAGACCTGGCCTCCGGGCCTCCGTCCGGCCGGGGCTGGAGACGCCGCCGCTTCCCCCCGGGAAGAACACTCCCTCCGGGGCTTAATTTTCCACAGTGGGAGGGGGGGGGCGTCCCCGGGGCTTAAGGATCCGCTTCCCCTGGCCGGGGCTCCCACCTCCCTTCCCGGGCTTAAGGGCCCGCCGGCAGGCAGGCTGGGGAAGGGACCGAGTCGGGAGCGGAGGCCCGGTCTACCCGCCATAGAGGCCTATGGGGGTAGACCAGGCCTCCGCCCGCCGGAGGCCCGGTCTACCCGCATAGGCCGGAATGGCGGGTAGACCTGGCCTCCGCCCCCCGGAGGCCCGGTCTACCCGCATAGGCCTGAATGGCGGGTAGACCTGGCCTCCGCCCGCCGGGTAGACCTGGCCTCCGGGCCTCCGGCCGGCCCGGCCTGAAAACCCCGCCGCTTCCCCCCGGTTAGAACACTCCCTCCGGGGCTTAATTTTCCACAGTGGGGGGGGGGCGTCCCCGGGGCTTAAGGATCCGCTTCCCCTGGCCGGGGCTCCCACCTCCCTTCCCGGGCTTAAGGCCCCGCCGGCAGGCAGGCAGGCAGGCTGGGGAAGGGACCGAGTCGGGAGCGGAGGCCCGGTCTACCCGCCATAGAGGCCTATGGGGGTAGACCTGGCCTCCGCCCGCCGGAGGCCCGGTCTACCCGCATAGGCCTGAATGGCGGGTAGACCTGGCCTCCGCCCGCCGGGTAGACCTGGCCTCCGGGCCTCCGTCCGGCCGGGGCTGGAGACGCCGCCGCTTCCCCCCGGGAAGAACACTCCCTCCGGGGCTTAATTTTCCACAGTGGGAGGGGGGGCGTCCCCGGGGCTTAAGGATCCGCTTCCCCTGGCCGGGGCTCCCACCTCCCTTCCCGGGCTTAAGGGCCCGCCGGCAGGCAGGCTGGGGAAGGGACCGAGTCGGGAGCGGAGGCCCGGTCTACCCGCCATAGAGTCCTATGGGGGTAGACCAGGCCTCCGCCCGCCGGAGGCCCGGTCTACCCGCATAGGCCTGAATGGCGGGTAGACCTGGCCTCCGCCCGCCGGAGGCCCGGTCTACCCGCATAGGCCTGAATGGCGGGTAGACCGGGCCTCCGCCCCCCGGAGGCCCGGTCTACCCGCATAGGCCTGAATGGCGGGTAGACCTGGCCTCCGCCCGCCGGAGGCCCAGTCTACCCGCATAGGCCTGAATGGCGGGTAGACCGGGCCTCCGCCCGCCGGGTAGACCTGGCCTCCGGGCCTCCGTCCGGCCGGGGCTGGAGACGCCGCCGCTTCCCCCCGGGAAGAACACTCCCTCCGGGGCTTAATTTTCCACAGTGGGAGGGGGGGGGGCGTCCCCGGGGCTTAAGGATCCGCTTCCCCTGGCCGGGGCTCCCACCTCCCTTCCCGGGCTTAAGGGCCCGCCGGCAGGCAGGCTGGGGAAGGGACCGAGTCGGGAGCGGAGGCCCGGTCTACCCGCCATAGAGGCCTATGGGGGTAGACCAGGCCTCCGCCCGCCGGAGGCCCGGTCTACCCGCATAGGCCTGAATGGCGGGTAGACCTGGCCTCCGCCCGCCGGGTAGACCTGGCCTCCGGGCCTCCGTCCGGCCGGGGCTGGAGACGCCGCCGCTTCCCCCCGGGAAGAACACTCCCTCCGGGGCTTAATTTTCCACAGTGGGAGGCGGGGGCGTCCCCGGGGCTTAAGGATCCGCTTCCCCTGGCCGGGGCTCCCACCTCCCTTCCCGGGCTTAAGGCCCCGTTGGCAGGCAGGCAGGCAGGCTGGGGAAGCGACCGAGTCGGGAGCGGAGGCCCGGTCTACCCGCCATAGAGGCCTATGGGGGTAGACCAGGCCTCCGCCCGCCGGAGGCCCGGTCTACCCGCATAGGCCTGAATGGCGGGTAGACCTGGCCTCCGCCCGCCGGGTAGACCTGGCCTCCGGGCCTCCGGCCGGCCCGGCCTGAAAACCCCGCCGCTTCCCCCCTGTTAGAACACTCCCTCCGGGGCTTAATTTGCCACAGTGGGGGGGGGGGGCGTCCCCGGGGCTTAAGGATCCGCTTCCCCTGGCCGGGGCTCCCACCTCCCTTCCCGGGCTTAAGGCCCCGCTGGCAGGCAGGCAGGCAGGCTGGGGAAGGGACCGAGTCGGGAGCGGAGGCCCGGTCTACCCGCCATAGAGGCCTATGGGGGTAGACCTGGCCTCCGCCCGCCGGAGGCCCGGTCTACCCGCATAGGCCTGAATGGCGGGTAGACCGGGCCTCCGCCCGCCGGAGGCCCGGTCTACCCGCATAGGCCTGAATGGCGGGTAGACCGGGCCTCCGCCCGCCGGAGGCCCGGTCTACCCGCATAGGCCTGAATGGCGGGTAGACCTGGCCTCCGCCCGCCGGGTAGACCTGGCCTCCGGGCCTCCGTCCGGCTGGGGCTGGAGACGCCGCCGCTTCCCCCCGGGAAGAACACTCCCTCCGGGGCTTAATTTTCCACAGTGGGAGGCGGGGGCGTCCCCGGGGCTTAAGGATCCGCTTCCCCTGGCCGGGGCTCCCACCTCCCTTCCCGGGCTTAAGGCCCCGCTGGCAGGCAGGCAGGCAGGCTGGGGAAGGGACCGAGTCGGGAGCGGAGGCCCGGTCTACCCGCCATAGAGGCCTATGGGGGTAGACCTGGCCTCCGCCCGCCGGAGGCCCGGTCTACCCGCATAGGCCTGAATGGCGGGTAGACCTGGCCTCCGCCCCCCGGAGGCCCGGTCTACCCGCATAGGCCTGAATGGCGGGTAGACCTGGCCTCCGCCCCCCGGAGGCCCGGTCTACCCGCATAGGCCTGAATGGCGGGTAGACCGGGCCTCCGCCCGCCGGGTAGACCTGGCCTCCGCCCGCCGGGTAGACCTGGCCTCCGGGCCTCCGTCCGGCCGGGGCTGGAGACGCCGCCGCTTCCCCCCGGGAAGAACACTCCCTCCGGGGCTTAATTTTCCACAGTGGGAGGGGGGGGCGTCCCCGGGGCTTAAGGATCCGCTTCCCCTGGCCGGGGCTCCCACCTCCCTTCCCGGGCTTAACGCCCCGCCGGCAGGCAGGCAGGCAGGCTGGCAGGCAGGCTGGGGAAGGGACCGAGTCGGGAGCGGAGGCCGGTCTACCCGCCATAGAGTCCTATGGGGGTAGACCAGGCCTCCGCCCGCCGGAGGCCCGGTCTACCCGCATAGGCCTGAATGGCGGGTAGACCTGGCCTCCGCCCGCCGGAGGCCCGGTCTACCCGCATAGGCCTGAATGGCGGGTAGACCTGGCCTCCGCCCCCCGGAGGCCCGGTCTACCCGCATAGGCCTGAATGGCGGGTAGACCTGGCCTCCGCCCGCCGGAGGCCCGGTCTACCCGCATAGGCCTGAATGGCGGGTAGACCGGGCCTCCGCCCGCTGGGTAGACCTGGCCTCCGCCCGCCGGGTAGACCTGGCCTCCGGGCCTCCGTCCGGCCGGGGCTGGAGACGCCGCCGCTTCCCCCCTGGAAGAACACTCCCTCCGGGGCTTAATTTTCCACAGTGGGAGGGGGGGGCGTCCCCGGGGCTTAAGGATCCGCTTCCCCTGGCCGGGGCTCCCACCTCCCTTCCCGGGCTTAAGGCCCCGTTGGCAGGCAGGCAGGCAGGCTGGGGAAGCGACCGAGTCGGGAGCGGAGGCCCGGTCTACCCGCCATAGAGTCCTATGGGGGTAGACCGGGCCTCCGGCCGCCGGAGGCCCGGTCTACCCGCATAGGCCTGAATGGCGGGTAGACCTGGCCTCCGCCCGCCGGAGGCCCGGTCTACCCGCATAGGCCTGAATGGCGGGTAGACCAGGCCTCCGCCCGCCGGAGGCCCGGTCTACCCGCATAGGCCTGAATGGCGGGTAGACCTGGCCTCCGCCCCCCGGAGGCCCGGTCTACCCGCATAGGCCTGAATGGCGGGTAGACCTGGCCTCCGCCCGCCGGGTAGACCTGGCCTCCGGGCCTCCGTCCGGCCGGGGCTGGAGACGCCGCCGCTTCCCCCCGGGAAGAACACTCCCTCCGGGGCTTAATTTTCCACAGTGGGGGGGGGCGTCCCCGGGGCTTAAGGATCCGCTTCCCCTGGCCGGGGCTCCCACCTCCCTTCCCGGGCTTAAGGCCCCGCCGGCAGGCAGGCAGGCAGGCTGGGGAAGGGACCGAGTCGGGAGCGGAGGCCCGGTCTACCCGCCATAGAGGCCTATGGGGGTAGACCTGGCCTCCGCCCGCCGGAGGCCCGGTCTACCCGCATAGGCCTGAATGGCGGGTAGACCAGGCCTCCGCCCGCCGGAGGCCCGGTCTACCCGCATAGGCCTGAATGGCGGGTAGACCAGGCCTCCGCCCGCCGGAGGCCCGGTCTACCCGCATAGGCCTGAATGGCGGGTAGACCTGGCCTCCGCCCCCCGGAGGCCCGGTCTACCCGCATAGGCCTGAATGGCGGGTAGACCTGGCCTCCGCCCGCCGGGTAGACCTGGCCTCCGGGCCTCCGGCCGGCCGGGCCTGGAGACGCCGCCGCTTCCCCCCCGGGAGGACGCCCGCCCCCGGGCTTAATTTTCCAGTCGGGGGGGGGGGGTGTTGGCGCACCCCGGGGCTTAAGGCTCCCCTTCCCCGAGCCGAGCCACCCCCCCCTTCCCGGGCTTAATGCTCGGCTCACCCCGTGGAGGTAGGCCTCTGGTGGAGGGAAGCGGGCATGCGGGCAGGCCAGGGGCTGACGAAAGCTCCACCAACCTCTTCCTGCTGCTGCTGCTACTGCCAGCCTGCCTGGCTGAACTGTTTCCAGCCAGGGTGACATCACAGTAGGGCAGGCAGGACCCATGGCTGCTGCTGTCAGATGCCAGCCCTGCCTGCCTGGCTGAACTGTTTCCAGCCAGGGTGACATCACAGTAGGGCAGGCAGGACCATTGGCTGCTGCTGCTGCTGCTGCTGCTGCTGCTGCTGCTGCTGCTGCTGCTACTGCTGCCAGAAGCCACCCTGCCTGCCTGGCTGAATTGTTTCCAGCCAGGGTGACATCACAGGAGAGGAGGCAGTGCCACTGGCTGCTGCTGCTGGAAGCAGTGGTGCCTGCCTGCCTGCCCGCCTGAACTGTTTCCACCCAGGGCGATCTCACACGACAGCAGGCCGGGCAGAGTCCGGAACGGCGGCCCGGTCTACCCGCCCTAGCCGGCAAGGGAGGTAGACCTGGCCTCCGCCCCTCGGAGGCCCGGTCTACCCGCCCCAGAAGGCTAGGGAGGTAGACCGGGCCTCCGGAGGCCACCGGCTGCTATGGAGGTAGACCGGGCCTCCGGCCGTCGGAGGCCCGGTCTACCCGCCCCGGAAGGCTAGGGAGGGAGACCGGGCCTCCGGAGGCCACCGGCTGCTATGGAGGTAGACCGGGCCTCCGGCCGTCGGAGGCCCGGTCTACCCGCCCCGGAAGCCCCGCGGAGGTAGACCGGGCCTCCGGAGGCCACCGGCTGCTATGGAGGTAGACCGGGCCTCCGGCCGTCGGAGGCCCGGTCTACCCGCCCCGGAAGCCCCGCGGAGGTAGACCGGGCCTCCGGAGGCCACCGGCTGCTATGGAGGTAGACCGGGCCTCCGGCCGTCGGAGGCCCGGTCTACCCGCCCCGGAAGCCCCGCGGAGGTAGACCGGGCCTCCGGAGGCCACCGGCTGCTATGGAGGTAGACCGGGCCTCCGGCCGTCGGAGGCCCGGTCTACCCGCCCCGGAAGCCCCGCGGAGGTAGACCGGGCCTCCGGAGGCCACCGGCTGCTATGGAGGTAGACCGGGCCTCCGGCCGTCGGAGGCCCGGTCTACCCGCCCCGGAAGCCCCGCGGAGGTAGACCGGGCCTCCGGAGGCCACCGGCTGCTATGGAGGTAGACCGGGCCTCCGGCCGTCGGAGGCCCGGTCTACCCGCCCCCGGAAGCCCCGCGGAGGTAGACCGGGCCTCCGCCCGCCGCTCGAGCGGCAGAGTGCGGGGCGGAGGCCCGGTCTACCCGCGCGGGAGCCAGCGGGTAGACCGCCCCTCCTCCTCCGGGGCTCGGAAGTCCGGAAGGGGAGCAGACCGAGCGGTGCGCCGGGCTTTCGGTTCCAGAGACCCGGCCACATTTCCCGGTCGCCCCCGGTCCCGGT
>NW_026513639.1:102500-127500 GCF_027244095.1 Hemicordylus capensis | reverse complement strand
CCGCCGCTTCCCCCCGGGAAGAACACTCCCTCCGGGGCTTAATTTTCCACAGTGGGAGGGGGGGGCGTCCCCGGGGCTTAAGGATCCGCTTCCCCTGGCCGGGGCTCCCACCTCCCTTCCCGGGCTTAAGGGCCCGCCGGCAGGCAGGCTGGGGAAGGGACCGAGTCGGGAGCGGAGGCCCGGTCTACCCGCCATAGAGTCCTATGGGGGTAGACCAGGCCTCCGCCCGCCGGAGGCCCGGTCTACCCGCATAGGCCTGAATGGCGGGTAGACCTGGCCTCCGCCCGCCGGAGGCCCGGTCTACCCGCATAGGCCTGAATGGCGGGTAGACCGGGCCTCCGCCCGCCGGGTAGACCTGGCCTCCGGGCCTCCGTCCGGCCGGGGCTGGAGACGCCGCCGCTTCCCCCCGGGAAGAACACTCCCTCCGGGGCTTAATTTTCCACAGTGGGAGGGGGGGGGGCGTCCCCGGGGCTTAAGGATCCGCTTCCCCTGGCCGGGGCTCCCACCTCCCTTCCCGGGCTTAAGGGCCCGCCGGCAGGCAGGCTGGGGAAGGGACCGAGTCGGGAGCGGAGGCCCGGTCTACCCGCCATAGAGGCCTATGGGGGTAGACCAGGCCTCCGCCCGCCGGAGGCCCGGTCTACCCGCATAGGCCGGAATGGCGGGTAGACCTGGCCTCCGCCCCCCGGAGGCCCGGTCTACCCGCATAGGCCTGAATGGCGGGTAGACCTGGCCTCCGCCCGCCGGAGGCCCGGTCTACCCGCATAGGCCGGAATGGCGGGTAGACCTGGCCTCCGCCCCCCGGAGGCCCGGTCTACCCGCATAGGCCTGAATGGCGGGTAGACCTGGCCTCCGCCCGCCGGAGGCCCGGTCTACCCGCATAGGCCTGAATGGCGGGTAGACCGGGCCTCCGCCCGCCGGGTAGACCTGGCCTCCGGGCCTCCGTCCGGCCGGGGCTGGAGACGCCGCCGCTTCCCCCCGGTTAGAACACTCCCTCCGGGGCTTAATTTTCCACAGTGGGGGGGGGGGGGCGTCCCCGGGGCTTAAGGATCCGCTTCCCCTGGCCGGGACTCCCACCTCCCTTCCCGGGCTTAACGCCCCGCCGGCAGGCAGGCAGGCAGGCTGGCAGGCAGGCTGGGGAAGGGACCGAGTCGGGAGCGGAGGCCCGGTCTACCCGCCATAGAGGCCTATGGGGGTAGACCTGGCCTCCGCCCGCCGGAGGCCCGGTCTACCCGCATAGGCCTGAATGGCGGGTAGACCAGGCCTCCGCCCGCCGGAGGCCCGGTCTACCCGCATAGGCCTGAATGGCGGGTAGACCTGGCCTCCGCCCGCCGGGTAGACCTGGCCTCCGGGCCTCCGTCCGGCCGGGGCTGGAGACGCCGCCGCTTCCCCCCGGGAAGAACACTCCCTCCGGGGCTTAATTTTCCACAGTGGGAGGCGGGGGCGTCCCCGGGGCTTAAGGATCCGCTTCCCCTGGCCGGGGCTCCCACCTCCCTTCCCGGGCTTAAGGCCCCGCCGGCAGGCAGGCAGGCAGGCTGGGGAAGGGACCGAGTCGGGAGCGGAGGCCCGGTCTACCCGCCATAGAGGCCTATGGGGGTAGACCTGGCCTCCGCCCGCCGGAGGCCCGGTCTACCCGCATAGGCCTGAATGGCGGGTAGACCTGGCCTCCGCCCCCCGGAGGCCCGGTCTACCCGCATAGGCCTGAATGGCGGGTAGACCGGGCCTCCGCCCGCCGGGTAGACCTGGCCTCCGGGCCTCCGGCCGGCCCGGCCTGAAGACCCCGCCGCTTCCCCCCGGTTAGAACACTCCCTCCGGGGCTTAATTTTCCACAGTGGGGGGGGGGGGGCGTCCCCGGGGCTTAAGGATCCGCTTCCCCTGGCCGGGACTCCCACCTCCCTTCCCGGGCTTAACGCCCCGCCGGCAGGCAGGCAGGCAGGCTGGCAGGCAGGCTGGGGAAGGGACCGAGTCGGGAGCGGAGGCCCGGTCTACCCGCCATAGAGGCCTATGGGGGTAGACCTGGCCTCCGCCCGCCGGAGGCCCGGTCTACCCGCATAGGCCTGAATGGCGGGTAGACCAGGCCTCCGCCCGCCGGAGGCCCGGTCTACCCGCATAGGCCTGAATGGCGGGTAGACCTGGCCTCCGCCCGCCGGGTAGACCTGGCCTCCGGGCCTCCGTCCGGCCGGGGCTGGAGACGCCGCCGCTTCCCCCCGGGAAGAACACTCCCTCCGGGGCTTAATTTTCCACAGTGGGAGGGGGGGGCGTCCCCGGGGCTTAAGGATCCGCTTCCCCTGGCCGGGGCTCCCACCTCCCTTCCCGGGCTTAAGGCCCCGCCGGCAGGCAGGCTGGGGAAGGGACCGAGTCGGGAGCGGAGGCCCGGTCTACCCGCCATAGAGTCCTATGGGGGTAGACCAGGCCTCCGCCCGCCGGAGGCCCGGTCTACCCGCATAGGCCTGAATGGCGGGTAGACCGGGCCTCCGCCCGCCGGAGGCCCGGTCTACCCGCATAGGCCTGAATGGCGGGTAGACCTGGCCTCCGCCCCCCGGAGGCCCGGTCTACCCGCATAGGCCTGAATGGCGGGTAGACCTGGCCTCCGCCCGCCGGAGGCCCGGTCTACCCGCATAGGCCTGAATGGCGGGTAGACCGGGCCTCCGCCCGCCGGGTAGACCTGGCCTCCGGGCCTCCGTCCGGCCGGGGCTGGAGACGCCGCCGCTTCCCCCCGGGAAGAACACTCCCTCCGGGGCTTAATTTTCCACAGTGGGAGGGGGGGGGGCGTCCCCGGGGCTTAAGGATCCGCTTCCCCTGGCCGGGGCTCCCACCTCCCTTCCCGGGCTTAAGGGCCCGCCGGCAGGCAGGCTGGGGAAGGGACCGAGTCGGGAGCGGAGGCCCGGTCTACCCGCCATAGAGGCCTATGGGGGTAGACCAGGCCTCCGCCCGCCGGAGGCCCGGTCTACCCGCATAGGCCGGAATGGCGGGTAGACCTGGCCTCCGCCCCCCGGAGGCCCGGTCTACCCGCATAGGCCTGAATGGCGGGTAGACCTGGCCTCCGCCCGCCGGGTAGACCTGGCCTCCGGGCCTCCGGCCGGCCCGGCCTGAAAACCCCGCCGCTTCCCCCCGGTTAGAACACTCCCTCCGGGGCTTAATTTTCCACAGTGGGGGGGGGGCGTCCCCGGGGCTTAAGGATCCGCTTCCCCTGGCCGGGGCTCCCACCTCCCTTCCCGGGCTTAAGGCCCCGCCGGCAGGCAGGCAGGCAGGCTGGGGAAGGGACCGAGTCGGGAGCGGAGGCCCGGTCTACCCGCCATAGAGGCCTATGGGGGTAGACCTGGCCTCCGCCCGCCGGAGGCCCGGTCTACCCGCATAGGCCTGAATGGCGGGTAGACCTGGCCTCCGCCCGCCGGGTAGACCTGGCCTCCGGGCCTCCGTCCGGCCGGGGCTGGAGACGCCGCCGCTTCCCCCCGGGAAGAACACTCCCTCCGGGGCTTAATTTTCCACAGTGGGAGGGGGGGCGTCCCCGGGGCTTAAGGATCCGCTTCCCCTGGCCGGGGCTCCCACCTCCCTTCCCGGGCTTAAGGGCCCGCCGGCAGGCAGGCTGGGGAAGGGACCGAGTCGGGAGCGGAGGCCCGGTCTACCCGCCATAGAGTCCTATGGGGGTAGACCAGGCCTCCGCCCGCCGGAGGCCCGGTCTACCCGCATAGGCCTGAATGGCGGGTAGACCTGGCCTCCGCCCGCCGGAGGCCCGGTCTACCCGCATAGGCCTGAATGGCGGGTAGACCGGGCCTCCGCCCCCCGGAGGCCCGGTCTACCCGCATAGGCCTGAATGGCGGGTAGACCTGGCCTCCGCCCGCCGGAGGCCCGGTCTACCCGCATAGGCCTGAATGGCGGGTAGACCGGGCCTCCGCCCGCCGGGTAGACCTGGCCTCCGGGCCTCCGTCCGGCCGGGGCTGGAGACGCCGCCGCTTCCCCCCGGGAAGAACACTCCCTCCGGGGCTTAATTTTCCACAGTGGGAGGGGGGGGGCGTCCCCGGGGCTTAAGGATCCGCTTCCCCTGGCCGGGGCTCCCACCTCCCTTCCCGGGCTTAAGGGCCCGCCGGCAGGCAGGCTGGGGAAGGGACCGAGTCGGGAGCGGAGGCCCGGTCTACCCGCCATAGAGGCCTATGGGGGTAGACCAGGCCTCCGCCCGCCGGAGGCCCGGTCTACCCGCATAGGCCTGAATGGCGGGTAGACCTGGCCTCCGCCCGCCGGGTAGACCTGGCCTCCGGGCCTCCGTCCGGCCGGGGCTGGAGACGCCGCCGCTTCCCCCCGGGAAGAACACTCCCTCCGGGGCTTAATTTTCCACAGTGGGAGGCGGGGGCGTCCCCGGGGCTTAAGGATCCGCTTCCCCTGGCCGGGGCTCCCACCTCCCTTCCCGGGCTTAAGGCCCCGTTGGCAGGCAGGCAGGCAGGCTGGGGAAGCGACCGAGTCGGGAGCGGAGGCCCGGTCTACCCGCCATAGAGGCCTATGGGGGTAGACCAGGCCTCCGCCCGCCGGAGGCCCGGTCTACCCGCATAGGCCTGAATGGCGGGTAGACCTGGCCTCCGCCCGCCGGGTAGACCTGGCCTCCGGGCCTCCGGCCGGCCCGGCCTGAAAACCCCGCCGCTTCCCCCCTGTTAGAACACTCCCTCCGGGGCTTAATTTGCCACAGTGGGGGGGGGGGCGTCCCCGGGGCTTAAGGATCCGCTTCCCCTGGCCGGGGCTCCCACCTCCCTTCCCGGGCTTAAGGCCCCGCTGGCAGGCAGGCAGGCAGGCTGGGGAAGGGACCGAGTCGGGAGCGGAGGCCCGGTCTACCCGCCATAGAGGCCTATGGGGGTAGACCTGGCCTCCGCCCGCCGGAGGCCCGGTCTACCCGCATAGGCCTGAATGGCGGGTAGACCGGGCCTCCGCCCGCCGGAGGCCCGGTCTACCCGCATAGGCCTGAATGGCGGGTAGACCGGGCCTCCGCCCGCCGGAGGCCCGGTCTACCCGCATAGGCCTGAATGGCGGGTAGACCTGGCCTCCGCCCGCCGGGTAGACCTGGCCTCCGGGCCTCCGTCCGGCCGGGGCTGGAGACGCCGCCGCTTCCCCCCGGGAAGAACACTCCCTCCGGGGCTTAATTTTCCACAGTGGGGGGGGGGGGGCGTCCCCGGGGCTTAAGGATCCGCTTCCCCTGGCCGGGACTCCCACCTCCCTTCCCGGGCTTAACGCCCCGCCGGCAGGCAGGCAGGCAGGCTGGCAGGCAGGCTGGGGAAGGGACCGAGTCGGGAGCGGAGGCCCGGTCTACCCGCCATAGAGGCCTATGGGGGTAGACCTGGCCTCCGCCCGCCGGAGGCCCGGTCTACCCGCATAGGCCTGAATGGCGGGTAGACCAGGCCTCCGCCCGCCGGAGGCCCGGTCTACCCGCATAGGCCTGAATGGCGGGTAGACCTGGCCTCCGCCCGCCGGGTAGACCTGGCCTCCGGGCCTCCGTCCGGCCGGGGCTGGAGACGCCGCCGCTTCCCCCCGGGAAGAACACTCCCTCCGGGGCTTAATTTTCCACAGTGGGAGGCGGGGGCGTCCCCGGGGCTTAAGGATCCGCTTCCCCTGGCCGGGGCTCCCACCTCCCTTCCCGGGCTTAAGGCCCCGCCGGCAGGCAGGCAGGCAGGCTGGGGAAGGGACCGAGTCGGGAGCGGAGGCCCGGTCTACCCGCCATAGAGGCCTATGGGGGTAGACCTGGCCTCCGCCCGCCGGAGGCCCGGTCTACCCGCATAGGCCTGAATGGCGGGTAGACCTGGCCTCCGCCCCCCGGAGGCCCGGTCTACCCGCATAGGCCTGAATGGCGGGTAGACCGGGCCTCCGCCCGCCGGGTAGACCTGGCCTCCGGGCCTCCGGCCGGCCCGGCCTGAAGACCCCGCCGCTTCCCCCCGGTTAGAACACTCCCTCCGGGGCTTAATTTTCCACAGTGGGGGGGGGGGGCGTCCCCGGGGCTTAAGGATCCGCTTCCCCTGGCCGGGACTCCCACCTCCCTTCCCGGGCTTAACGCCCCGCCGGCAGGCAGGCAGGCAGGCTGGCAGGCAGGCTGGGGAAGGGACCGAGTCGGGAGCGGAGGCCCGGTCTACCCGCCATAGAGGCCTATGGGGGTAGACCTGGCCTCCGCCCGCCGGAGGCCCGGTCTACCCGCATAGGCCTGAATGGCGGGTAGACCAGGCCTCCGCCCGCCGGAGGCCCGGTCTACCCGCATAGGCCTGAATGGCGGGTAGACCTGGCCTCCGCCCGCCGGGTAGACCTGGCCTCCGGGCCTCCGTCCGGCCGGGGCTGGAGACGCCGCCGCTTCCCCCCGGGAAGAACACTCCCTCCGGGGCTTAATTTTCCACAGTGGGAGGGGGGGGCGTCCCCGGGGCTTAAGGATCCGCTTCCCCTGGCCGGGGCTCCCACCTCCCTTCCCGGGCTTAAGGCCCCGCCGGCAGGCAGGCTGGGGAAGGGACCGAGTCGGGAGCGGAGGCCCGGTCTACCCGCCATAGAGTCCTATGGGGGTAGACCAGGCCTCCGCCCGCCGGAGGCCCGGTCTACCCGCATAGGCCTGAATGGCGGGTAGACCGGGCCTCCGCCCGCCGGAGGCCCGGTCTACCCGCATAGGCCTGAATGGCGGGTAGACCTGGCCTCCGCCCCCCGGAGGCCCGGTCTACCCGCATAGGCCTGAATGGCGGGTAGACCTGGCCTCCGCCCGCCGGAGGCCCGGTCTACCCGCATAGGCCTGAATGGCGGGTAGACCGGGCCTCCGCCCGCCGGGTAGACCTGGCCTCCGGGCCTCCGTCCGGCCGGGGCTGGAGACGCCGCCGCTTCCCCCCGGGAAGAACACTCCCTCCGGGGCTTAATTTTCCACAGTGGGAGGGGGGGGGGCGTCCCCGGGGCTTAAGGATCCGCTTCCCCTGGCCGGGGCTCCCACCTCCCTTCCCGGGCTTAAGGGCCCGCCGGCAGGCAGGCTGGGGAAGGGACCGAGTCGGGAGCGGAGGCCCGGTCTACCCGCCATAGAGGCCTATGGGGGTAGACCAGGCCTCCGCCCGCCGGAGGCCCGGTCTACCCGCATAGGCCGGAATGGCGGGTAGACCTGGCCTCCGCCCCCCGGAGGCCCGGTCTACCCGCATAGGCCTGAATGGCGGGTAGACCTGGCCTCCGCCCGCCGGGTAGACCTGGCCTCCGGGCCTCCGGCCGGCCCGGCCTGAAAACCCCGCCGCTTCCCCCCGGTTAGAACACTCCCTCCGGGGCTTAATTTTCCACAGTGGGGGGGGGGCGTCCCCGGGGCTTAAGGATCCGCTTCCCCTGGCCGGGGCTCCCACCTCCCTTCCCGGGCTTAAGGCCCCGCCGGCAGGCAGGCAGGCAGGCTGGGGAAGGGACCGAGTCGGGAGCGGAGGCCCGGTCTACCCGCCATAGAGGCCTATGGGGGTAGACCTGGCCTCCGCCCGCCGGAGGCCCGGTCTACCCGCATAGGCCTGAATGGCGGGTAGACCTGGCCTCCGCCCGCCGGGTAGACCTGGCCTCCGGGCCTCCGTCCGGCCGGGGCTGGAGACGCCGCCGCTTCCCCCCGGGAAGAACACTCCCTCCGGGGCTTAATTTTCCACAGTGGGAGGGGGGGCGTCCCCGGGGCTTAAGGATCCGCTTCCCCTGGCCGGGGCTCCCACCTCCCTTCCCGGGCTTAAGGGCCCGCCGGCAGGCAGGCTGGGGAAGGGACCGAGTCGGGAGCGGAGGCCCGGTCTACCCGCCATAGAGTCCTATGGGGGTAGACCAGGCCTCCGCCCGCCGGAGGCCCGGTCTACCCGCATAGGCCTGAATGGCGGGTAGACCTGGCCTCCGCCCGCCGGAGGCCCGGTCTACCCGCATAGGCCTGAATGGCGGGTAGACCGGGCCTCCGCCCCCCGGAGGCCCGGTCTACCCGCATAGGCCTGAATGGCGGGTAGACCTGGCCTCCGCCCGCCGGAGGCCCGGTCTACCCGCATAGGCCTGAATGGCGGGTAGACCGGGCCTCCGCCCGCCGGGTAGACCTGGCCTCCGGGCCTCCGTCCGGCCGGGGCTGGAGACGCCGCCGCTTCCCCCCGGGAAGAACACTCCCTCCGGGGCTTAATTTTCCACAGTGGGAGGGGGGGGGCGTCCCCGGGGCTTAAGGATCCGCTTCCCCTGGCCGGGGCTCCCACCTCCCTTCCCGGGCTTAAGGGCCCGCCGGCAGGCAGGCTGGGGAAGGGACCGAGTCGGGAGCGGAGGCCCGGTCTACCCGCCATAGAGGCCTATGGGGGTAGACCAGGCCTCCGCCCGCCGGAGGCCCGGTCTACCCGCATAGGCCTGAATGGCGGGTAGACCTGGCCTCCGCCCGCCGGGTAGACCTGGCCTCCGGGCCTCCGTCCGGCCGGGGCTGGAGACGCCGCCGCTTCCCCCCGGGAAGAACACTCCCTCCGGGGCTTAATTTTCCACAGTGGGAGGCGGGGGCGTCCCCGGGGCTTAAGGATCCGCTTCCCCTGGCCGGGGCTCCCACCTCCCTTCCCGGGCTTAAGGCCCCGTTGGCAGGCAGGCAGGCAGGCTGGGGAAGCGACCGAGTCGGGAGCGGAGGCCCGGTCTACCCGCCATAGAGGCCTATGGGGGTAGACCAGGCCTCCGCCCGCCGGAGGCCCGGTCTACCCGCATAGGCCTGAATGGCGGGTAGACCTGGCCTCCGCCCGCCGGGTAGACCTGGCCTCCGGGCCTCCGGCCGGCCCGGCCTGAAAACCCCGCCGCTTCCCCCCTGTTAGAACACTCCCTCCGGGGCTTAATTTGCCACAGTGGGGGGGGGGGCGTCCCCGGGGCTTAAGGATCCGCTTCCCCTGGCCGGGGCTCCCACCTCCCTTCCCGGGCTTAAGGCCCCGCTGGCAGGCAGGCAGGCAGGCTGGGGAAGGGACCGAGTCGGGAGCGGAGGCCCGGTCTACCCGCCATAGAGGCCTATGGGGGTAGACCTGGCCTCCGCCCGCCGGAGGCCCGGTCTACCCGCATAGGCCTGAATGGCGGGTAGACCGGGCCTCCGCCCGCCGGAGGCCCGGTCTACCCGCATAGGCCTGAATGGCGGGTAGACCGGGCCTCCGCCCGCCGGAGGCCCGGTCTACGCGCATAGGCCTGAATGGCGGGTAGACCTGGCCTCCGCCCGCCGGGTAGACCTGGCCTCCGGGCCTCCGTCCGGCCGGGGCTGGAGACGCCGCCGCTTCCCCCCGGGAAGAACACTCCCTCCGGGGCTTAATTTTCCACAGTGGGAGGCGGGGGCGTCCCCGGGGCTTAAGGATCCGCTTCCCCTGGCCGGGGCTCCCACCTCCCTTCCCGGGCTTAAGGCCCCGCTGGCAGGCAGGCAGGCAGGCTGGGGAAGGGACCGAGTCGGGAGCGGAGGCCCGGTCTACCCGCCATAGAGGCCTATGGGGGTAGACCTGGCCTCCGCCCGCCGGAGGCCCGGTCTACCCGCATAGGCCTGAATGGCGGGTAGACCTGGCCTCCGCCCCCCGGAGGCCCGGTCTACCCGCATAGGCCTGAATGGCGGGTAGACCGGGCCTCCGCCCGCCGGGTAGACCTGGCCTCCGGGCCTCCGGCCGGCCCGGCCTGAAGACCCCGCCGCTTCCCCCCGGTTAGAACACTCCCTCCGGGGCTTAATTTTCCACAGTGGGGGGGGGGGGCGTCCCCGGGGCTTAAGGATCCGCTTCCCCTGGCCGGGACTCCCACCTCCCTTCCCGGGCTTAACGCCCCGCCGGCAGGCAGGCAGGCAGGCTGGCAGGCAGGCTGGGGAAGGGACCGAGTCGGGAGCGGAGGCCCGGTCTACCCGCCATAGAGGCCTATGGGGGTAGACCTGGCCTCCGCCCGCCGGAGGCCCGGTCTACCCGCATAGGCCTGAATGGCGGGTAGACCAGGCCTCCGCCCGCCGGAGGCCCGGTCTACCCGCATAGGCCTGAATGGCGGGTAGACCTGGCCTCCGCCCGCCGGGTAGACCTGGCCTCCGGGCCTCCGTCCGGCCGGGGCTGGAGACGCCGCCGCTTCCCCCCGGGAAGAACACTCCCTCCGGGGCTTAATTTTCCACAGTGGGAGGGGGGGGCGTCCCCGGGGGCTTAAGGATCCGCTTCCCCTGGCCGGGGCTCCCACCTCCCTTCCCGGGCTTAAGGCCCCGCCGGCAGGCAGGCTGGGGAAGGGACCGAGTCGGGAGCGGAGGCCCGGTCTACCCGCCATAGAGTCCTATGGGGGTAGACCAGGCCTCCGCCCGCCGGAGGCCCGGTCTACCCGCATAGGCCTGAATGGCGGGTAGACCGGGCCTCCGCCCGCCGGAGGCCCGGTCTACCCGCATAGGCCTGAATGGCGGGTAGACCTGGCCTCCGCCCCCCGGAGGCCCGGTCTACCCGCATAGGCCTGAATGGCGGGTAGACCTGGCCTCCGCCCGCCGGAGGCCCGGTCTACCCGCATAGGCCGGAATGGCGGGTAGACCTGGCCTCCGCCCCCCGGAGGCCCGGTCTACCCGCATAGGCCTGAATGGCGGGTAGACCTGGCCTCCGCCCGCCGGAGGCCCGGTCTACCCGCATAGGCCTGAATGGCGGGTAGACCGGGCCTCCGCCCGCCGGGTAGACCTGGCCTCCGGGCCTCCGTCCGGCCGGGGCTGGAGACGCCGCCGCTTCCCCCCGGTTAGAACACTCCCTCCGGGGCTTAATTTTCCACAGTGGGGGGGGGGGGGCGTCCCCGGGGCTTAAGGATCCGCTTCCCCTGGCCGGGACTCCCACCTCCCTTCCCGGGCTTAACGCCCCGCCGGCAGGCAGGCAGGCAGGCTGGCAGGCAGGCTGGGGAAGGGACCGAGTCGGGAGCGGAGGCCCGGTCTACCCGCCATAGAGGCCTATGGGGGTAGACCTGGCCTCCGCCCGCCGGAGGCCCGGTCTACCCGCATAGGCCTGAATGGCGGGTAGACCAGGCCTCCGCCCGCCGGAGGCCCGGTCTACCCGCATAGGCCTGAATGGCGGGTAGACCTGGCCTCCGCCCGCCGGGTAGACCTGGCCTCCGGGCCTCCGTCCGGCCGGGGCTGGAGACGCCGCCGCTTCCCCCCGGGAAGAACACTCCCTCCGGGGCTTAATTTTCCACAGTGGGAGGGGGGGGGCGTCCCCGGGGCTTAAGGATCCGCTTCCCCTGGCCGGGGCTCCCACCTCCCTTCCCGGGCTTAAGGCCCCGTTGGCAGGCAGGCAGGCAGGCTGGGGAAGCGACCGAGTCGGGAGCGGAGGCCCGGTCTACCCGCCATAGAGGCCTATGGGGGTAGACCAGGCCTCCGCCCGCCGGAGGCCCGGTCTACCCGCATAGGCCTGAATGGCGGATAGACCGGGCCTCCGCCCGCCGGAGGCCCGGTCTACCCGCATAGGCCTGAATGGCGGGTAGACCTGGCCTCCGCCCGCCGGGTAGACCTGGCCTCCGGGCCTCCGGCTGGCCCGGCCTGGAGACCCCGCCGCTTCCCCCCGGGAAGAACACTCCCTCCGGGGCTTAATTTTCCACAGTGGGAGGGGGGGCGTCCCCGGGGCTTAAGGATCCGCTTCCCCTGGCCGGGACTCCCACCTCCCTTCCCGGGCTTAAGGCCCCGCCGGCAGGCAGGCAGGCAGGCTGGGGAAGGGACCGAGTCGGGAGCGGAGGCCCGGTCTACCCACCATAGAGGCCTATGGGGGTAGACCTGGCCTCCGCCCGCCGGAGGCCCGGTCTACCCGCATAGGCCTGAATGGCGGGTAGACCTGGCCTCCGCCCCCCGGAGGCCCGGTCTACCCGCATAGGCCTGAATGGCGGGTAGACCTGGCCTCCGCCCGCCGGAGGCCCGGTCTACCCGCTTAGGCCTGAATGGCGGGTAGACCTGGCCTCCGCCCCCCGGAGGCCCGGTCTACCCGCATAGGCCTGAATGGCGGGTAGACCTGGCCTCCGCCCCCCGGAGGCCCGGTCTACCCGCATAGGCCTGAATGGCGGGTAGACCGGGCCTCCGCCCGCCGGGTAGACCGGGCCTCCGCCCGCCGGGTAGACCTGGCCTCCGGGCCTCCGTCCGGCCGGGGCTGGAGACGCCGCCGCTTCCCCCCGGGAAGAACACTCCCTCCGGGGCTTAATTTTCCACAGTGGGAGGCGGGGGCGTCCCCGGGGCTTAAGGATCCGCTTCCCCTGGCCGGGACTCCCACCTCCCTTCCCGGGCTTAAGGGCCCGCCGGCAGGCAGGCTGGGGAAGGGACCGAGTCGGGAGCGGAGGCCCGGTCTACCCGCCATAGAGGCCTATGGGGGTAGACCTGGCCTCCGCCCGCCGGAGGCCCGGTCTACCCGCATAGGCCTGAATGGCGGGTAGACCTGGCCTCCGCCCGCCGGAGGCCCGGTCTACCCGCATAGGCCTGAATGGCGGGTAGACCGGGCCTCCGCCCGCCGGGTAGACCTGGCCTCCGGGCCTCCGTCCGGCCGGGGCTGGAGACGCCGCCGCTTCCCCCCGGGAAGAACACTCCCTCCGGGGCTTAATTTTCCACAGTGGGAGGCGGGGGCGTCCCCGGGGCTTAAGGATCCGCTTCCCCTGGCCGGGACTCCCACCTCCCTTCCCGGGCTTAAGGGCCCGCCGGCAGGCAGGCTGGGGAAGGGACCGAGTCGGGAGCGGAGGCCCGGTCTACCCGCCATAGAGGCCTATGGGGGTAGACCTGGCCTCCGCCCGCCGGAGGCCCGGTCTACCCGCATAGGCCTGAATGGCGGGTAGACCAGGCCTCCGCCCGCCGGAGGCCCGGTCTACCCGCATAGGCCTGAATGGCGGGTAGACCTGGCCTCCGCCCGCCGGAGGCCCGGTCTACCCGCATAGGCCTGAATGGCGGGTAGACCTGGCCTCCGCCCGCCGGAGGCCCGGTCTACCCGCATAGGCCTGAATGGCGGGTAGACCTGGCCTCCGCCCGCCGGGTAGACCTGGCCTCCGGGCCTCCGTCCGGCCGGGGCTGGAGACGCCGCCGCTTCCCCCCGGGAAGAACACTCCCTCCGGGGCTTAATTTTCCACAGTGGGAGGGGGGGGCGTCCCCGGGGCTTAAGGATCCGCTTCCCCTGGCCGGGGCTCCCACCTCCCTTCCCGGGCTTAAGGCCCCGCCGGCAGGCAGGCAGGCAGGCTGGGGAAGGGACCGAGTCGGGAGCGGAGGCCCGGTCTACCCGCCATAGAGGCCTATGGGGGTAGACCTGGCCTCCGCCCGCCGGAGGCCCGGTCTACCCGCATAGGCCTGAATGGCGGGTAGACCAGGCCTCCGCCCGCCGGAGGCCCGGTCTACCCGCATAGGCCTGAATGGCGGGTAGACCTGGCCTCCGCCCGCCGGGTAGACCTGGCCTCCGGGCCTCCGTCCGGCCGGGGCTGGAGACGCCGCCGCTTCCCCCCGGGAAGAACACTCCCTCCGGGGCTTAATTTTCCACAGTGGGAGGCGGGGGCGTCCCCGGGGCTTAAGGATCCGCTTCCCCTGGCCGGGGCTCCCACCTCCCTTCCCGGGCTTAAGGCCCCGTTGGCAGGCAGGCAGGCAGGCTGGGGAAGCGACCGAGTCGGGAGCGGAGGCCCGGTCTACCCGCCATAGAGGCCTATGGGGGTAGACCAGGCCTCCGCCCGCCGGAGGCCCGGTCTACCCGCATAGGCCTGAATGGCGGGTAGACCTGGCCTCCGCCCGCCGGGTAGACCTGGCCTCCGGGCCTCCGGCCGGCCCGGCCTGAAAACCCCGCCGCTTCCCCCCTGTTAGAACACTCCCTCCGGGGCTTAATTTGCCACAGTGGGGGGGGGGCGTCCCCGGGGCTTAAGGATCCGCTTCCCCTGGCCGGGGCTCCCACCTCCCTTCCCGGGCTTAAGGCCCCGCTGGCAGGCAGGCAGGCAGGCTGGGGAAGGGACCGAGTCGGGAGCGGAGGCCCGGTCTACCCGCCATAGAGGCCTATGGGGGTAGACCTGGCCTCCGCCCGCCGGAGGCCCGGTCTACCCGCATAGGCCTGAATGGCGGGTAGACCGGGCCTCCGCCCGCCGGAGGCCCGGTCTACCCGCATAGGCCTGAATGGCGGGTAGACCTGGCCTCCGCCCGCCGGGTAGACCTGGCCTCCGGGCCTCCGTCCGGCCGGGGCTGGAGACGCCGCCGCTTCCCCCCGGGAAGAACACTCCCTCCGGGGCTTAATTTTCCACAGTGGGAGGCGGGGGCGTCCCCGGGGCTTAAGGATCCGCTTCCCCTGGCCGGGGCTCCCACCTCCCTTCCCGGGCTTAAGGCCCCGCTGGCAGGCAGGCAGGCAGGCTGGGGAAGGGACCGAGTCGGGAGCGGAGGCCCGGTCTACCCGCCATAGAGGCCTATGGGGGTAGACCTGGCCTCCGCCCGCCGGAGGCCCGGTCTACCCGCATAGGCCTGAATGGCGGGTAGACCTGGCCTCCGCCCCCCGGAGGCCCGGTCTACCCGCATAGGCCTGAATGGCGGGTAGACCGGGCCTCCGCCCGCCGGGTAGACCTGGCCTCCGGGCCTCCGGCCGGCCCGGCCTGAAGACCCCGCCGCTTCCCCCCGGTTAGAACACTCCCTCCGGGGCTTAATTTTCCACAGTGGGGGGGGGGGGGGCGTCCCCGGGGCTTAAGGATCCGCTTCCCCTGGCCGGGACTCCCACCTCCCTTCCCGGGCTTAACGCCCCGCCGGCAGGCAGGCAGGCAGGCTGGCAGGCAGGCTGGGGAAGGGACCGAGTCGGGAGCGGAGGCCCGGTCTACCCGCCATAGAGGCCTATGGGGGTAGACCTGGCCTCCGCCCGCCGGAGGCCCGGTCTACCCGCATAGGCCTGAATGGCGGGTAGACCAGGCCTCCGCCCGCCGGAGGCCCGGTCTACCCGCATAGGCCTGAATGGCGGGTAGACCTGGCCTCCGCCCGCCGGGTAGACCTGGCCTCCGGGCCTCCGTCCGGCCGGGGCTGGAGACGCCGCCGCTTCCCCCCGGGAAGAACACTCCCTCCGGGGCTTAATTTTCCACAGTGGGAGGGGGGGGCGTCCCCGGGGCTTAAGGATCCGCTTCCCCTGGCCGGGGCTCCCACCTCCCTTCCCGGGCTTAAGGCCCCGCCGGCAGGCAGGCTGGGGAAGGGACCGAGTCGGGAGCGGAGGCCCGGTCTACCCGCCATAGAGTCCTATGGGGGTAGACCAGGCCTCCGCCCGCCGGAGGCCCGGTCTACCCGCATAGGCCTGAATGGCGGGTAGACCGGGCCTCCGCCCGCCGGAGGCCCGGTCTACCCGCATAGGCCTGAATGGCGGGTAGACCTGGCCTCCGCCCCCCGGAGGCCCGGTCTACCCGCATAGGCCTGAATGGCGGGTAGACCTGGCCTCCGCCCGCCGGAGGCCCGGTCTACCCGCATAGGCCGGAATGGCGGGTAGACCTGGCCTCCGCCCCCCGGAGGCCCGGTCTACCCGCATAGGCCTGAATGGCGGGTAGACCTGGCCTCCGCCCGCCGGAGGCCCGGTCTACCCGCATAGGCCTGAATGGCGGGTAGACCGGGCCTCCGCCCGCCGGGTAGACCTGGCCTCCGGGCCTCCGTCCGGCCGGGGCTGGAGACGCCGCCGCTTCCCCCCGGTTAGAACACTCCCTCCGGGGCTTAATTTTCCACAGTGGGGGGGGGGGGGCGTCCCCGGGGCTTAAGGATCCGCTTCCCCTGGCCGGGACTCCCACCTCCCTTCCCGGGCTTAACGCCCCGCCGGCAGGCAGGCAGGCAGGCTGGCAGGCAGGCTGGGGAAGGGACCGAGTCGGGAGCGGAGGCCCGGTCTACCCGCCATAGAGGCCTATGGGGGTAGACCTGGCCTCCGCCCGCCGGAGGCCCGGTCTACCCGCATAGGCCTGAATGGCGGGTAGACCAGGCCTCCGCCCGCCGGAGGCCCGGTCTACCCGCATAGGCCTGAATGGCGGGTAGACCTGGCCTCCGCCCGCCGGGTAGACCTGGCCTCCGGGCCTCCGTCCGGCCGGGGCTGGAGACGCCGCCGCTTCCCCCCGGGAAGAACACTCCCTCCGGGGCTTAATTTTCCACAGTGGGAGGGGGGGGGCGTCCCCGGGGCTTAAGGATCCGCTTCCCCTGGCCGGGGCTCCCACCTCCCTTCCCGGGCTTAAGGCCCCGTTGGCAGGCAGGCAGGCAGGCTGGGGAAGCGACCGAGTCGGGAGCGGAGGCCCGGTCTACCCGCCATAGAGGCCTATGGGGGTAGACCAGGCCTCCGCCCGCCGGAGGCCCGGTCTACCCGCATAGGCCTGAATGGCGGATAGACCGGGCCTCCGCCCGCCGGAGGCCCGGTCTACCCGCATAGGCCTGAATGGCGGGTAGACCTGGCCTCCGCCCGCCGGGTAGACCTGGCCTCCGGGCCTCCGTCCGGCCGGGGCTGGAGACGCCGCCGCTTCCCCCCGGGAAGAACACTCCCTCCGGGGCTTAATTTTCCACAGTGGGAGGGGGGGCGTCCCCGGGGCTTAAGGATCCGCTTCCCCTGGCCGGGACTCCCACCTCCCTTCCCGGGCTTAAGGCCCCGCCGGCAGGCAGGCAGGCAGGCTGGGGAAGGGACCGAGTCGGGAGCGGAGGCCCGGTCTACCCACCATAGAGGCCTATGGGGGTAGACCTGGCCTCCGCCCGCCGGAGGCCCGGTCTACCCGCATAGGCCTGAATGGCGGGTAGACCTGGCCTCCGCCCCCCGGAGGCCCGGTCTACCCGCATAGGCCTGAATGGCGGGTAGACCTGGCCTCCGCCCGCCGGAGGCCCGGTCTACCCGCTTAGGCCTGAATGGCGGGTAGACCTGGCCTCCGCCCCCCGGAGGCCCGGTCTACCCGCATAGGCCTGAATGGCGGGTAGACCTGGCCTCCGCCCCCCGGAGGCCCGGTCTACCCGCATAGGCCTGAATGGCGGGTAGACCGGGCCTCCGCCCGCCGGGTAGACCGGGCCTCCGCCCGCCGGGTAGACCTGGCCTCCGGGCCTCCGTCCGGCCGGGGCTGGAGACGCCGCCGCTTCCCCCCGGGAAGAACACTCCCTCCGGGGCTTAATTTTCCACAGTGGGAGGCGGGGGCGTCCCCGGGGCTTAAGGATCCGCTTCCCCTGGCCGGGACTCCCACCTCCCTTCCCGGGCTTAAGGGCCCGCCGGCAGGCAGGCTGGGGAAGGGACCGAGTCGGGAGCGGAGGCCCGGTCTACCCGCCATAGAGGCCTATGGGGGTAGACCTGGCCTCCGCCCGCCGGAGGCCCGGTCTACCCGCATAGGCCTGAATGGCGGGTAGACCTGGCCTCCGCCCGCCGGAGGCCCGGTCTACCCGCATAGGCCTGAATGGCGGGTAGACCGGGCCTCCGCCCGCCGGGTAGACCTGGCCTCCGGGCCTCCGTCCGGCCGGGGCTGGAGACGCCGCCGCTTCCCCCCGGGAAGAACACTCCCTCCGGGGCTTAATTTTCCACAGTGGGAGGCGGGGGCGTCCCCGGGGCTTAAGGATCCGCTTCCCCTGGCCGGGACTCCCACCTCCCTTCCCGGGCTTAAGGGCCCGCCGGCAGGCAGGCTGGGGAAGGGACCGAGTCGGGAGCGGAGGCCCGGTCTACCCGCCATAGAGGCCTATGGGGGTAGACCTGGCCTCCGCCCGCCGGAGGCCCGGTCTACCCGCATAGGCCTGAATGGCGGGTAGACCAGGCCTCCGCCCGCCGGAGGCCCGGTCTACCCGCATAGGCCTGAATGGCGGGTAGACCTGGCCTCCGCCCGCCGGAGGCCCGGTCTACCCGCATAGGCCTGAATGGCGGGTAGACCTGGCCTCCGCCCGCCGGAGGCCCGGTCTACCCGCATAGGCCTGAATGGCGGGTAGACCTGGCCTCCGCCCGCCGGGTAGACCTGGCCTCCGGGCCTCCGTCCGGCCGGGGCTGGAGACGCCGCCGCTTCCCCCCGGGAAGAACACTCCCTCCGGGGCTTAATTTTCCACAGTGGGAGGGGGGGGCGTCCCCGGGGCTTAAGGATCCGCTTCCCCTGGCCGGGGCTCCCACCTCCCTTCCCGGGCTTAAGGCCCCGCCGGCAGGCAGGCAGGCAGGCTGGGGAAGGGACCGAGTCGGGAGCGGAGGCCCGGTCTACCCGCCATAGAGGCCTATGGGGGTAGACCTGGCCTCCGCCCGCCGGAGGCCCGGTCTACCCGCATAGGCCTGAATGGCGGGTAGACCAGGCCTCCGCCCGCCGGAGGCCCGGTCTACCCGCATAGGCCTGAATGGCGGGTAGACCTGGCCTCCGCCCGCCGGAGGCCCGGTCTACCCGCATAGGCCTGAATGGCGGGTAGACCGGGCCTCCGCCCGCCGGGTAGACCTGGCCTCCGGGCCTCCGTCCGGCCGGGGCTGGAGACGCCGCCGCTTCCCCCCGGGAAGAACACTCCCTCCGGGGCTTAATTTTCCACAGTGGGAGGGGGGGGCGTCCCCGGGGCTTAAGGATCCGCTTCCCCTGGCCGGGGCTCCCACCTCCCTTCCCGGGCTTAAGGGCCCGCCGGCAGGCAGGCTGGGGAAGGGACCGAGTCGGGAGCGGAGGCCCGGTCTACCCGCCATAGAGGCCTATGGGGGTAGACCAGGCCTCCGCCCGCCGGAGGCCCGGTCTACCCGCATAGGCCTGAATGGCGGGTAGACCTGGCCTCCGCCCGCCGGGTAGACCTGGCCTCCGGGCCTCCGTCCGGCCGGGGCTGGAGACGCCGCCGCTTCCCCCCGGGAAGAACACTCCCTCCGGGGCTTAATTTTCCACAGTGGGAGGCGGGGGCGTCCCCGGGGCTTAAGGATCCGCTTCCCCTGGCCGGGACTCCCACCTCCCTTCCCGGGCTTAAGGGCCCGCCGGCAGGCAGGCTGGGGAAGGGACCGAGTCGGGAGCGGAGGCCCGGTCTACCCGCCATAGAGGCCTATGGGGGTAGACCTGGCCTCCGCCCGCCGGAGGCCCGGTCTACCCGCATAGGCCTGAATGGCGGGTAGACCAGGCCTCCGCCCGCCGGAGGCCCGGTCTACCCGCATAGGCCTGAATGGCGGGTAGACCTGGCCTCCGCCCGCCGGAGGCCCGGTCTACCCGCATAGGCCTGAATGGCGGGTAGACCTGGCCTCCGCCCGCCGGAGGCCCGGTCTACCCGCATAGGCCTGAATGGCGGGTAGACCTGGCCTCCGCCCGCCGGGTAGACCTGGCCTCCGGGCCTCCGTCCGGCCGGGGCTGGAGACGCCGCCGCTTCCCCCCGGGAAGAACACTCCCTCCGGGGCTTAATTTTCCACAGTGGGAGGGGGGGGGCGTCCCCGGGGCTTAAGGATCCGCTTCCCCTGGCCGGGGCTCCCACCTCCCTTCCCGGGCTTAAGGCCCCGCCGGCAGGCAGGCAGGCAGGCTGGGGAAGGGACCGAGTCGGGAGCGGAGGCCCGGTCTACCCGCCATAGAGGCCTATGGGGGTAGACCTGGCCTCCGCCCGCCGGAGGCCCGGTCTACCCGCATAGGCCTGAATGGCGGGTAGACCAGGCCTCCGCCCGCCGGAGGCCCGGTCTACCCGCATAGGCCTGAATGGCGGGTAGACCTGGCCTCCGCCCGCCGGGTAGACCTGGCCTCCGGGCCTCCGTCCGGCCGGGGCTGGAGACGCCGCCGCTTCCCCCCGGGAAGAACACTCCCTCCGGGGCTTAATTTTCCACAGTGGGAGGCGGGGGCGTCCCCGGGGCTTAAGGATCCGCTTCCCCTGGCCGGGGCTCCCACCTCCCTTCCCGGGCTTAAGGCCCCGTTGGCAGGCAGGCAGGCAGGCTGGGGAAGCGACCGAGTCGGGAGCGGAGGCCCGGTCTACCCGCCATAGAGGCCTATGGGGGTAGACCAGGCCTCCGCCCGCCGGAGGCCCGGTCTACCCGCATAGGCCTGAATGGCGGGTAGACCTGGCCTCCGCCCGCCGGGTAGACCTGGCCTCCGGGCCTCCGGCCGGCCCGGCCTGAAAACCCCGCCGCTTCCCCCCTGTTAGAACACTCCCTCCGGGGCTTAATTTGCCACAGTGGGGGGGGGGCGTCCCCGGGGCTTAAGGATCCGCTTCCCCTGGCCGGGGCTCCCACCTCCCTTCCCGGGCTTAAGGCCCCGCTGGCAGGCAGGCAGGCAGGCTGGGGAAGGGACCGAGTCGGGAGCGGAGGCCCGGTCTACCCGCCATAGAGGCCTATGGGGGTAGACCTGGCCTCCGCCCGCCGGAGGCCCGGTCTACCCGCATAGGCCTGAATGGCGGGTAGACCGGGCCTCCGCCCGCCGGAGGCCCGGTCTACCCGCATAGGCCTGAATGGCGGGTAGACCTGGCCTCCGCCCGCCGGGTAGACCTGGCCTCCGGGCCTCCGTCCGGCCGGGGCTGGAGACGCCGCCGCTTCCCCCCGGGAAGAACACTCCCTCCGGGGCTTAATTTTCCACAGTGGGAGGCGGGGGCGTCCCCGGGGCTTAAGGATCCGCTTCCCCTGGCCGGGGCTCCCACCTCCCTTCCCGGGCTTAAGGCCCCGCTGGCAGGCAGGCAGGCAGGCTGGGGAAGGGACCGAGTCGGGAGCGGAGGCCCGGTCTACCCGCCATAGAGGCCTATGGGGGTAGACCTGGCCTCCGCCCGCCGGAGGCCCGGTCTACCCGCATAGGCCTGAATGGCGGGTAGACCTGGCCTCCGCCCCCCGGAGGCCCGGTCTACCCGCATAGGCCTGAATGGCGGGTAGACCGGGCCTCCGCCCGCCGGGTAGACCTGGCCTCCGGGCCTCCGGCCGGCCCGGCCTGAAGACCCCGCCGCTTCCCCCCGGTTAGAACACTCCCTCCGGGGCTTAATTTTCCACAGTGGGGGGGGGGGGGGGCGTCCCCGGGGCTTAAGGATCCGCTTCCCCTGGCCGCTCCCTCCGGGGCTTAATTTTCCACAGTGGGAGGGGGGGGGGCGTCCCCGGGGCTTAAGGATCCGCTTCCCCTGGCCGGGGCTCCCACCTCCCTTCCCGGGCTTAAGGGCCCGCCGGCAGGCAGGCTGGGGAAGGGACCGAGTCGGGAGCGGAGGCCCGGTCTACCCGCCATAGAGGCCTATGGGGGTAGACCAGGCCTCCGCCCGCCGGAGGCCCGGTCTACCCGCATAGGCCTGAATGGCGGGTAGACCTGGCCTCCGCCCGCCGGGTAGACCTGGCCTCCGGGCCTCCGTCCGGCCGGGGCTGGAGACGCCGCCGCTTCCCCCCGGGAAGAACACTCCCTCCGGGGCTTAATTTTCCACAGTGGGAGGCGGGGGCGTCCCCGGGGCTTAAGGATCCGCTTCCCCTGGCCGGGGCTCCCACCTCCCTTCCCGGGCTTAAGGCCCCGTTGGCAGGCAGGCAGGCAGGCTGGGGAAGCGACCGAGTCGGGAGCGGAGGCCCGGTCTACCCGCCATAGAGGCCTATGGGGGTAGACCAGGCCTCCGCCCGCCGGAGGCCCGGTCTACCCGCATAGGCCTGAATGGCGGGTAGACCTGGCCTCCGCCCGCCGGGTAGACCTGGCCTCCGGGCCTCCGGCCGGCCCGGCCTGAAAACCCCGCCGCTTCCCCCCTGTTAGAACACTCCCTCCGGGGCTTAATTTGCCACAGTGGGGGGGGGGGCGTCCCCGGGGCTTAAGGATCCGCTTCCCCTGGCCGGGGCTCCCACCTCCCTTCCCGGGCTTAAGGCCCCGCTGGCAGGCAGGCAGGCAGGCTGGGGAAGGGACCGAGTCGGGAGCGGAGGCCCGGTCTACCCGCCATAGAGGCCTATGGGGGTAGACCTGGCCTCCGCCCGCCGGAGGCCCGGTCTACCCGCATAGGCCTGAATGGCGGGTAGACCGGGCCTCCGCCCGCCGGAGGCCCGGTCTACCCGCATAGGCCTGAATGGCGGGTAGACCGGGCCTCCGCCCGCCGGAGGCCCGGTCTACCCGCATAGGCCTGAATGGCGGGTAGACCTGGCCTCCGCCCGCCGGGTAGACCTGGCCTCCGGGCCTCCGTCCGGCTGGGGCTGGAGACGCCGCCGCTTCCCCCCGGGAAGAACACTCCCTCCGGGGCTTAATTTTCCACAGTGGGAGGCGGGGGCGTCCCCGGGGCTTAAGGATCCGCTTCCCCTGGCCGGGGCTCCCACCTCCCTTCCCGGGCTTAAGGCCCCGCTGGCAGGCAGGCAGGCAGGCTGGGGAAGGGACCGAGTCGGGAGCGGAGGCCCGGTCTACCCGCCATAGAGGCCTATGGGGGTAGACCTGGCCTCCGCCCGCCGGAGGCCCGGTCTACCCGCATAGGCCTGAATGGCGGGTAGACCTGGCCTCCGCCCCCCGGAGGCCCGGTCTACCCGCATAGGCCTGAATGGCGGGTAGACCTGGCCTCCGCCCCCCGGAGGCCCGGTCTACCCGCATAGGCCTGAATGGCGGGTAGACCGGGCCTCCGCCCGCCGGAGGCCCGGTCTACCCGCATAGGCCTGAATGGCGGGTAGACCGGGCCTCCGCCCGCCGGGTAGACCTGGCCTCCGCCCGCCGGGTAGACCTGGCCTCCGGGCCTCCGTCCGGCCGGGGCTGGAGACGCCGCCGCTTCCCCCCGGGAAGAACACTCCCTCCGGGGCTTAATTTTCCACAGTGGGAGGGGGGGGCGTCCCCGGGGCTTAAGGATCCGCTTCCCCTGGCCGGGGCTCCCACCTCCCTTCCCGGGCTTAACGCCCCGCCGGCAGGCAGGCAGGCAGGCTGGCAGGCAGGCTGGGGAAGGGACCGAGTCGGGAGCGGAGGCCGGTCTACCCGCCATAGAGTCCTATGGGGGTAGACCAGGCCTCCGCCCGCCGGAGGCCCGGTCTACCCGCATAGGCCTGAATGGCGGGTAGACCTGGCCTCCGCCCGCCGGAGGCCCGGTCTACCCGCATAGGCCTGAATGGCGGGTAGACCTGGCCTCCGCCCCCCGGAGGCCCGGTCTACCCGCATAGGCCTGAATGGCGGGTAGACCTGGCCTCCGCCCGCCGGAGGCCCGGTCTACCCGCATAGGCCTGAATGGCGGGTAGACCGGGCCTCCGCCCGCTGGGTAGACCTGGCCTCCGCCCGCCGGGTAGACCTGGCCTCCGGGCCTCCGTCCGGCCGGGGCTGGAGACGCCGCCGCTTCCCCCCTGGAAGAACACTCCCTCCGGGGCTTAATTTTCCACAGTGGGAGGGGGGGGCGTCCCCGGGGCTTAAGGATCCGCTTCCCCTGGCCGGGGCTCCCACCTCCCTTCCCGGGCTTAAGGCCCCGTTGGCAGGCAGGCAGGCAGGCTGGGGAAGCGACCGAGTCGGGAGCGGAGGCCCGGTCTACCCGCCATAGAGTCCTATGGGGGTAGACCGGGCCTCCGGCCGCCGGAGGCCCGGTCTACCCGCATAGGCCTGAATGGCGGGTAGACCTGGCCTCCGCCCGCCGGAGGCCCGGTCTACCCGCATAGGCCTGAATGGCGGGTAGACCAGGCCTCCGCCCGCCGGAGGCCCGGTCTACCCGCATAGGCCTGAATGGCGGGTAGACCTGGCCTCCGCCCCCCGGAGGCCCGGTCTACCCGCATAGGCCTGAATGGCGGGTAGACCTGGCCTCCGCCCGCCGGGTAGACCTGGCCTCCGGGCCTCCGTCCGGCCGGGGCTGGAGACGCCGCCGCTTCCCCCCGGGAAGAACACTCCCTCCGGGGCTTAATTTTCCACAGTGGGGGGGGGCGTCCCCGGGGCTTAAGGATCCGCTTCCCCTGGCCGGGGCTCCCACCTCCCTTCCCGGGCTTAAGGCCCCGCCGGCAGGCAGGCAGGCAGGCTGGGGAAGGGACCGAGTCGGGAGCGGAGGCCCGGTCTACCCGCCATAGAGGCCTATGGGGGTAGACCTGGCCTCCGCCCGCCGGAGGCCCGGTCTACCCGCATAGGCCTGAATGGCGGGTAGACCAGGCCTCCGCCCGCCGGAGGCCCGGTCTACCCGCATAGGCCTGAATGGCGGGTAGACCAGGCCTCCGCCCGCCGGAGGCCCGGTCTACCCGCATAGGCCTGAATGGCGGGTAGACCTGGCCTCCGCCCCCCGGAGGCCCGGTCTACCCGCATAGGCCTGAATGGCGGGTAGACCTGGCCTCCGCCCGCCGGGTAGACCTGGCCTCCGGGCCTCCGGCCGGCCGGGCCTGGAGACGCCGCCGCTTCCCCCCCGGGAGGACGCCCGCCCCCGGGCTTAATTTTCCAGTCGGGGGGGGGGGGTGTTGGCGCACCCCGGGGCTTAAGGCTCCCCTTCCCCGAGCCGAGCCACCCCCCCCTTCCCGGGCTTAATGCTCGGCTCACCCCGTGGAGGTAGGCCTCTGGTGGAGGGAAGCGGGCATGCGGGCAGGCCAGGGGCTGACGAAAGCTCCACCAACCTCTTCCTGCTGCTGCTGCTACTGCCAGCCTGCCTGGCTGAACTGTTTCCAGCCAGGGTGACATCACAGTAGGGCAGGCAGGACCCATGGCTGCTGCTGTCAGATGCCAGCCCTGCCTGCCTGGCTGAACTGTTTCCAGCCAGGGTGACATCACAGTAGGGCAGGCAGGACCATTGGCTGCTGCTGCTGCTGCTGCTGCTGCTGCTGCTGCTGCTGCTGCTGCTACTGCTGCCAGAAGCCACCCTGCCTGCCTGGCTGAATTGTTTCCAGCCAGGGTGACATCACAGGAGAGGAGGCAGTGCCACTGGCTGCTGCTGCTGGAAGCAGTGGTGCCTGCCTGCCTGCCCGCCTGAACTGTTTCCACCCAGGGCGATCTCACACGACAGCAGGCCGGGCAGAGTCCGGAACGGCGGCCCGGTCTACCCGCCCTAGCCGGCAAGGGAGGTAGACCTGGCCTCCGCCCCTCGGAGGCCCGGTCTACCCGCCCCAGAAGGCTAGGGAGGTAGACCGGGCCTCCGGAGGCCACCGGCTGCTATGGAGGTAGACCGGGCCTCCGGCCGTCGGAGGCCCGGTCTACCCGCCCCGGAAGGCTAGGGAGGGAGACCGGGCCTCCGGAGGCCACCGGCTGCTATGGAGGTAGACCGGGCCTCCGGCCGTCGGAGGCCCGGTCTACCCGCCCCGGAAGCCCCGCGGAGGTAGACCGGGCCTCCGGAGGCCACCGGCTGCTATGGAGGTAG
>NW_026513639.1:67500-92500 GCF_027244095.1 Hemicordylus capensis | reverse complement strand
CTTCCCGGGCTTAACGCCCCGCCGGCAGGCAGGCAGGCAGGCTGGCAGGCAGGCTGGGGAAGGGACCGAGTCGGGAGCGGAGGCCCGGTCTACCCGCCATAGAGGCCTATGGGGGTAGACCTGGCCTCCGCCCGCCGGAGGCCCGGTCTACCCGCATAGGCCTGAATGGCGGGTAGACCAGGCCTCCGCCCGCCGGAGGCCCGGTCTACCCGCATAGGCCTGAATGGCGGGTAGACCTGGCCTCCGCCCGCCGGGTAGACCTGGCCTCCGGGCCTCCGTCCGGCCGGGGCTGGAGACGCCGCCGCTTCCCCCCGGGAAGAACACTCCCTCCGGGGCTTAATTTTCCACAGTGGGAGGGGGGGGGCGTCCCCGGGGCTTAAGGATCCGCTTCCCCTGGCCGGGGCTCCCACCTCCCTTCCCGGGCTTAAGGGCCCGCCGGCAGGCAGGCTGGGGAAGGGACCGAGTCGGGAGCGGAGGCCCGGTCTACCCGCCATAGAGGCCTATGGGGGTAGACCAGGCCTCCGCCCGCCGAAGGCCCGGTCTACCCGCATAGGCCTGAATGGCGGGTAGACCTGGCCTCCGCCCGCCGGGTAGACCTGGCCTCCGGGCCTCCGTCCGGCCGGGGCTGGAGACGCCGCCGCTTCCCCCCGGGAAGAACACTCCCTCCGGGGCTTAATTTTCCACAGTGGGAGGGGGGGGCGTCCCCGGGGCTTAAGGATCCGCTTCCCCTGGCCGGGGCTCCCACCTCCCTTCCCGGGCTTAAGGGCCCGCCGGCAGGCAGGCTGGGGAAGGGACCGAGTCGGGAGCGGAGGCCCGGTCTACCCGCCATAGAGTCCTATGGGGGTAGACCAGGCCTCCGCCCGCCGGAGGCCCGGTCTACCCGCATAGGCCTGAATGGCGGGTAGACCTGGCCTCCGCCCGCCGGAGGCCCGGTCTACCCGCATAGGCCTGAATGGCGGGTAGACCGGGCCTCCGCCCGCCGGGTAGACCTGGCCTCCGGGCCTCCGTCCGGCCGGGGCTGGAGACGCCGCCGCTTCCCCCCGGGAAGAACACTCCCTCCGGGGCTTAATTTTCCACAGTGGGAGGGGGGGGGGCGTCCCCGGGGCTTAAGGATCCGCTTCCCCTGGCCGGGGCTCCCACCTCCCTTCCCGGGCTTAAGGGCCCGCCGGCAGGCAGGCTGGGGAAGGGACCGAGTCGGGAGCGGAGGCCCGGTCTACCCGCCATAGAGGCCTATGGGGGTAGACCAGGCCTCCGCCCGCCGGAGGCCCGGTCTACCCGCATAGGCCGGAATGGCGGGTAGACCTGGCCTCCGCCCCCCGGAGGCCCGGTCTACCCGCATAGGCCTGAATGGCGGGTAGACCTGGCCTCCGCCCGCCGGAGGCCCGGTCTACCCGCATAGGCCGGAATGGCGGGTAGACCTGGCCTCCGCCCCCCGGAGGCCCGGTCTACCCGCATAGGCCTGAATGGCGGGTAGACCTGGCCTCCGCCCGCCGGAGGCCCGGTCTACCCGCATAGGCCTGAATGGCGGGTAGACCGGGCCTCCGCCCGCCGGGTAGACCTGGCCTCCGGGCCTCCGTCCGGCCGGGGCTGGAGACGCCGCCGCTTCCCCCCGGTTAGAACACTCCCTCCGGGGCTTAATTTTCCACAGTGGGGGGGGGGGGGCGTCCCCGGGGCTTAAGGATCCGCTTCCCCTGGCCGGGACTCCCACCTCCCTTCCCGGGCTTAACGCCCCGCCGGCAGGCAGGCAGGCAGGCTGGCAGGCAGGCTGGGGAAGGGACCGAGTCGGGAGCGGAGGCCCGGTCTACCCGCCATAGAGGCCTATGGGGGTAGACCTGGCCTCCGCCCGCCGGAGGCCCGGTCTACCCGCATAGGCCTGAATGGCGGGTAGACCAGGCCTCCGCCCGCCGGAGGCCCGGTCTACCCGCATAGGCCTGAATGGCGGGTAGACCTGGCCTCCGCCCGCCGGGTAGACCTGGCCTCCGGGCCTCCGTCCGGCCGGGGCTGGAGACGCCGCCGCTTCCCCCCGGGAAGAACACTCCCTCCGGGGCTTAATTTTCCACAGTGGGAGGCGGGGGCGTCCCCGGGGCTTAAGGATCCGCTTCCCCTGGCCGGGGCTCCCACCTCCCTTCCCGGGCTTAAGGCCCCGCCGGCAGGCAGGCAGGCAGGCTGGGGAAGGGACCGAGTCGGGAGCGGAGGCCCGGTCTACCCGCCATAGAGGCCTATGGGGGTAGACCTGGCCTCCGCCCGCCGGAGGCCCGGTCTACCCGCATAGGCCTGAATGGCGGGTAGACCTGGCCTCCGCCCCCCGGAGGCCCGGTCTACCCGCATAGGCCTGAATGGCGGGTAGACCGGGCCTCCGCCCGCCGGGTAGACCTGGCCTCCGGGCCTCCGGCCGGCCCGGCCTGAAGACCCCGCCGCTTCCCCCCGGTTAGAACACTCCCTCCGGGGCTTAATTTTCCACAGTGGGGGGGGGGGGGCGTCCCCGGGGCTTAAGGATCCGCTTCCCCTGGCCGGGACTCCCACCTCCCTTCCCGGGCTTAACGCCCCGCCGGCAGGCAGGCAGGCAGGCTGGCAGGCAGGCTGGGGAAGGGACCGAGTCGGGAGCGGAGGCCCGGTCTACCCGCCATAGAGGCCTATGGGGGTAGACCTGGCCTCCGCCCGCCGGAGGCCCGGTCTACCCGCATAGGCCTGAATGGCGGGTAGACCAGGCCTCCGCCCGCCGGAGGCCCGGTCTACCCGCATAGGCCTGAATGGCGGGTAGACCTGGCCTCCGCCCGCCGGGTAGACCTGGCCTCCGGGCCTCCGTCCGGCCGGGGCTGGAGACGCCGCCGCTTCCCCCCGGGAAGAACACTCCCTCCGGGGCTTAATTTTCCACAGTGGGAGGGGGGGGCGTCCCCGGGGCTTAAGGATCCGCTTCCCCTGGCCGGGGCTCCCACCTCCCTTCCCGGGCTTAAGGCCCCGCCGGCAGGCAGGCTGGGGAAGGGACCGAGTCGGGAGCGGAGGCCCGGTCTACCCGCCATAGAGTCCTATGGGGGTAGACCAGGCCTCCGCCCGCCGGAGGCCCGGTCTACCCGCATAGGCCTGAATGGCGGGTAGACCGGGCCTCCGCCCGCCGGAGGCCCGGTCTACCCGCATAGGCCTGAATGGCGGGTAGACCTGGCCTCCGCCCCCCGGAGGCCCGGTCTACCCGCATAGGCCTGAATGGCGGGTAGACCTGGCCTCCGCCCGCCGGAGGCCCGGTCTACCCGCATAGGCCTGAATGGCGGGTAGACCGGGCCTCCGCCCGCCGGGTAGACCTGGCCTCCGGGCCTCCGTCCGGCCGGGGCTGGAGACGCCGCCGCTTCCCCCCGGGAAGAACACTCCCTCCGGGGCTTAATTTTCCACAGTGGGAGGGGGGGGGGCGTCCCCGGGGCTTAAGGATCCGCTTCCCCTGGCCGGGGCTCCCACCTCCCTTCCCGGGCTTAAGGGCCCGCCGGCAGGCAGGCTGGGGAAGGGACCGAGTCGGGAGCGGAGGCCCGGTCTACCCGCCATAGAGGCCTATGGGGGTAGACCAGGCCTCCGCCCGCCGGAGGCCCGGTCTACCCGCATAGGCCGGAATGGCGGGTAGACCTGGCCTCCGCCCCCCGGAGGCCCGGTCTACCCGCATAGGCCTGAATGGCGGGTAGACCTGGCCTCCGCCCGCCGGGTAGACCTGGCCTCCGGGCCTCCGGCCGGCCCGGCCTGAAAACCCCGCCGCTTCCCCCCGGTTAGAACACTCCCTCCGGGGCTTAATTTTCCACAGTGGGGGGGGGGCGTCCCCGGGGCTTAAGGATCCGCTTCCCCTGGCCGGGGCTCCCACCTCCCTTCCCGGGCTTAAGGCCCCGCCGGCAGGCAGGCAGGCAGGCTGGGGAAGGGACCGAGTCGGGAGCGGAGGCCCGGTCTACCCGCCATAGAGGCCTATGGGGGTAGACCTGGCCTCCGCCCGCCGGAGGCCCGGTCTACCCGCATAGGCCTGAATGGCGGGTAGACCTGGCCTCCGCCCGCCGGGTAGACCTGGCCTCCGGGCCTCCGTCCGGCCGGGGCTGGAGACGCCGCCGCTTCCCCCCGGGAAGAACACTCCCTCCGGGGCTTAATTTTCCACAGTGGGAGGGGGGGCGTCCCCGGGGCTTAAGGATCCGCTTCCCCTGGCCGGGGCTCCCACCTCCCTTCCCGGGCTTAAGGGCCCGCCGGCAGGCAGGCTGGGGAAGGGACCGAGTCGGGAGCGGAGGCCCGGTCTACCCGCCATAGAGTCCTATGGGGGTAGACCAGGCCTCCGCCCGCCGGAGGCCCGGTCTACCCGCATAGGCCTGAATGGCGGGTAGACCTGGCCTCCGCCCGCCGGAGGCCCGGTCTACCCGCATAGGCCTGAATGGCGGGTAGACCGGGCCTCCGCCCCCCGGAGGCCCGGTCTACCCGCATAGGCCTGAATGGCGGGTAGACCTGGCCTCCGCCCGCCGGAGGCCCGGTCTACCCGCATAGGCCTGAATGGCGGGTAGACCGGGCCTCCGCCCGCCGGGTAGACCTGGCCTCCGGGCCTCCGTCCGGCCGGGGCTGGAGACGCCGCCGCTTCCCCCCGGGAAGAACACTCCCTCCGGGGCTTAATTTTCCACAGTGGGAGGGGGGGGGCGTCCCCGGGGCTTAAGGATCCGCTTCCCCTGGCCGGGGCTCCCACCTCCCTTCCCGGGCTTAAGGGCCCGCCGGCAGGCAGGCTGGGGAAGGGACCGAGTCGGGAGCGGAGGCCCGGTCTACCCGCCATAGAGGCCTATGGGGGTAGACCAGGCCTCCGCCCGCCGGAGGCCCGGTCTACCCGCATAGGCCTGAATGGCGGGTAGACCTGGCCTCCGCCCGCCGGGTAGACCTGGCCTCCGGGCCTCCGTCCGGCCGGGGCTGGAGACGCCGCCGCTTCCCCCCGGGAAGAACACTCCCTCCGGGGCTTAATTTTCCACAGTGGGAGGCGGGGGCGTCCCCGGGGCTTAAGGATCCGCTTCCCCTGGCCGGGGCTCCCACCTCCCTTCCCGGGCTTAAGGCCCCGTTGGCAGGCAGGCAGGCAGGCTGGGGAAGCGACCGAGTCGGGAGCGGAGGCCCGGTCTACCCGCCATAGAGGCCTATGGGGGTAGACCAGGCCTCCGCCCGCCGGAGGCCCGGTCTACCCGCATAGGCCTGAATGGCGGGTAGACCTGGCCTCCGCCCGCCGGGTAGACCTGGCCTCCGGGCCTCCGGCCGGCCCGGCCTGAAAACCCCGCCGCTTCCCCCCTGTTAGAACACTCCCTCCGGGGCTTAATTTGCCACAGTGGGGGGGGGGGCGTCCCCGGGGCTTAAGGATCCGCTTCCCCTGGCCGGGGCTCCCACCTCCCTTCCCGGGCTTAAGGCCCCGCTGGCAGGCAGGCAGGCAGGCTGGGGAAGGGACCGAGTCGGGAGCGGAGGCCCGGTCTACCCGCCATAGAGGCCTATGGGGGTAGACCTGGCCTCCGCCCGCCGGAGGCCCGGTCTACCCGCATAGGCCTGAATGGCGGGTAGACCGGGCCTCCGCCCGCCGGAGGCCCGGTCTACCCGCATAGGCCTGAATGGCGGGTAGACCGGGCCTCCGCCCGCCGGAGGCCCGGTCTACCCGCATAGGCCTGAATGGCGGGTAGACCTGGCCTCCGCCCGCCGGGTAGACCTGGCCTCCGGGCCTCCGTCCGGCCGGGGCTGGAGACGCCGCCGCTTCCCCCCGGGAAGAACACTCCCTCCGGGGCTTAATTTTCCACAGTGGGAGGCGGGGGCGTCCCCGGGGCTTAAGGATCCGCTTCCCCTGGCCGGGGCTCCCACCTCCCTTCCCGGGCTTAAGGCCCCGCTGGCAGGCAGGCAGGCAGGCTGGGGAAGGGACCGAGTCGGGAGCGGAGGCCCGGTCTACCCGCCATAGAGGCCTATGGGGGTAGACCTGGCCTCCGCCCGCCGGAGGCCCGGTCTACCCGCATAGGCCTGAATGGCGGGTAGACCTGGCCTCCGCCCCCCGGAGGCCCGGTCTACCCGCATAGGCCTGAATGGCGGGTAGACCGGGCCTCCGCCCGCCGGGTAGACCTGGCCTCCGGGCCTCCGGCCGGCCCGGCCTGAAGACCCCGCCGCTTCCCCCCGGTTAGAACACTCCCTCCGGGGCTTAATTTTCCACAGTGGGGGGGGGGGGCGTCCCCGGGGCTTAAGGATCCGCTTCCCCTGGCCGGGACTCCCACCTCCCTTCCCGGGCTTAACGCCCCGCCGGCAGGCAGGCAGGCAGGCTGGCAGGCAGGCTGGGGAAGGGACCGAGTCGGGAGCGGAGGCCCGGTCTACCCGCCATAGAGGCCTATGGGGGTAGACCTGGCCTCCGCCCGCCGGAGGCCCGGTCTACCCGCATAGGCCTGAATGGCGGGTAGACCAGGCCTCCGCCCGCCGGAGGCCCGGTCTACCCGCATAGGCCTGAATGGCGGGTAGACCTGGCCTCCGCCCGCCGGGTAGACCTGGCCTCCGGGCCTCCGTCCGGCCGGGGCTGGAGACGCCGCCGCTTCCCCCCGGGAAGAACACTCCCTCCGGGGCTTAATTTTCCACAGTGGGAGGGGGGGGCGTCCCCGGGGCTTAAGGATCCGCTTCCCCTGGCCGGGGCTCCCACCTCCCTTCCCGGGCTTAAGGCCCCGCCGGCAGGCAGGCTGGGGAAGGGACCGAGTCGGGAGCGGAGGCCCGGTCTACCCGCCATAGAGTCCTATGGGGGTAGACCAGGCCTCCGCCCGCCGGAGGCCCGGTCTACCCGCATAGGCCTGAATGGCGGGTAGACCGGGCCTCCGCCCGCCGGAGGCCCGGTCTACCCGCATAGGCCTGAATGGCGGGTAGACCTGGCCTCCGCCCCCCGGAGGCCCGGTCTACCCGCATAGGCCTGAATGGCGGGTAGACCTGGCCTCCGCCCGCCGGAGGCCCGGTCTACCCGCATAGGCCGGAATGGCGGGTAGACCTGGCCTCCGCCCCCCGGAGGCCCGGTCTACCCGCATAGGCCTGAATGGCGGGTAGACCTGGCCTCCGCCCGCCGGAGGCCCGGTCTACCCGCATAGGCCTGAATGGCGGGTAGACCGGGCCTCCGCCCGCCGGGTAGACCTGGCCTCCGGGCCTCCGTCCGGCCGGGGCTGGAGACGCCGCCGCTTCCCCCCGGTTAGAACACTCCCTCCGGGGCTTAATTTTCCACAGTGGGGGGGGGGGGGCGTCCCCGGGGCTTAAGGATCCGCTTCCCCTGGCCGGGACTCCCACCTCCCTTCCCGGGCTTAACGCCCCGCCGGCAGGCAGGCAGGCAGGCTGGCAGGCAGGCTGGGGAAGGGACCGAGTCGGGAGCGGAGGCCCGGTCTACCCGCCATAGAGGCCTATGGGGGTAGACCTGGCCTCCGCCCGCCGGAGGCCCGGTCTACCCGCATAGGCCTGAATGGCGGGTAGACCAGGCCTCCGCCCGCCGGAGGCCCGGTCTACCCGCATAGGCCTGAATGGCGGGTAGACCTGGCCTCCGCCCGCCGGGTAGACCTGGCCTCCGGGCCTCCGTCCGGCCGGGGCTGGAGACGCCGCCGCTTCCCCCCGGGAAGAACACTCCCTCCGGGGCTTAATTTTCCACAGTGGGAGGGGGGGGGCGTCCCCGGGGCTTAAGGATCCGCTTCCCCTGGCCGGGGCTCCCACCTCCCTTCCCGGGCTTAAGGCCCCGTTGGCAGGCAGGCAGGCAGGCTGGGGAAGCGACCGAGTCGGGAGCGGAGGCCCGGTCTACCCGCCATAGAGGCCTATGGGGGTAGACCAGGCCTCCGCCCGCCGGAGGCCCGGTCTACCCGCATAGGCCTGAATGGCGGATAGACCGGGCCTCCGCCCGCCGGAGGCCCGGTCTACCCGCATAGGCCTGAATGGCGGGTAGACCTGGCCTCCGCCCGCCGGGTAGACCTGGCCTCCGGGCCTCCGGCTGGCCCGGCCTGGAGACCCCGCCGCTTCCCCCCGGGAAGAACACTCCCTCCGGGGCTTAATTTTCCACAGTGGGAGGGGGGGCGTCCCCGGGGCTTAAGGATCCGCTTCCCCTGGCCGGGACTCCCACCTCCCTTCCCGGGCTTAAGGCCCCGCCGGCAGGCAGGCAGGCAGGCTGGGGAAGGGACCGAGTCGGGAGCGGAGGCCCGGTCTACCCACCATAGAGGCCTATGGGGGTAGACCTGGCCTCCGCCCGCCGGAGGCCCGGTCTACCCGCATAGGCCTGAATGGCGGGTAGACCTGGCCTCCGCCCCCCGGAGGCCCGGTCTACCCGCATAGGCCTGAATGGCGGGTAGACCTGGCCTCCGCCCGCCGGAGGCCCGGTCTACCCGCTTAGGCCTGAATGGCGGGTAGACCTGGCCTCCGCCCCCCGGAGGCCCGGTCTACCCGCATAGGCCTGAATGGCGGGTAGACCTGGCCTCCGCCCCCCGGAGGCCCGGTCTACCCGCATAGGCCTGAATGGCGGGTAGACCGGGCCTCCGCCCGCCGGGTAGACCGGGCCTCCGCCCGCCGGGTAGACCTGGCCTCCGGGCCTCCGTCCGGCCGGGGCTGGAGACGCCGCCGCTTCCCCCCGGGAAGAACACTCCCTCCGGGGCTTAATTTTCCACAGTGGGAGGCGGGGGCGTCCCCGGGGCTTAAGGATCCGCTTCCCCTGGCCGGGACTCCCACCTCCCTTCCCGGGCTTAAGGGCCCGCCGGCAGGCAGGCTGGGGAAGGGACCGAGTCGGGAGCGGAGGCCCGGTCTACCCGCCATAGAGGCCTATGGGGGTAGACCTGGCCTCCGCCCGCCGGAGGCCCGGTCTACCCGCATAGGCCTGAATGGCGGGTAGACCTGGCCTCCGCCCGCCGGAGGCCCGGTCTACCCGCATAGGCCTGAATGGCGGGTAGACCGGGCCTCCGCCCGCCGGGTAGACCTGGCCTCCGGGCCTCCGTCCGGCCGGGGCTGGAGACGCCGCCGCTTCCCCCCGGGAAGAACACTCCCTCCGGGGCTTAATTTTCCACAGTGGGAGGCGGGGGCGTCCCCGGGGCTTAAGGATCCGCTTCCCCTGGCCGGGACTCCCACCTCCCTTCCCGGGCTTAAGGGCCCGCCGGCAGGCAGGCTGGGGAAGGGACCGAGTCGGGAGCGGAGGCCCGGTCTACCCGCCATAGAGGCCTATGGGGGTAGACCTGGCCTCCGCCCGCCGGAGGCCCGGTCTACCCGCATAGGCCTGAATGGCGGGTAGACCAGGCCTCCGCCCGCCGGAGGCCCGGTCTACCCGCATAGGCCTGAATGGCGGGTAGACCTGGCCTCCGCCCGCCGGAGGCCCGGTCTACCCGCATAGGCCTGAATGGCGGGTAGACCTGGCCTCCGCCCGCCGGAGGCCCGGTCTACCCGCATAGGCCTGAATGGCGGGTAGACCTGGCCTCCGCCCGCCGGGTAGACCTGGCCTCCGGGCCTCCGTCCGGCCGGGGCTGGAGACGCCGCCGCTTCCCCCCGGGAAGAACACTCCCTCCGGGGCTTAATTTTCCACAGTGGGAGGGGGGGGCGTCCCCGGGGCTTAAGGATCCGCTTCCCCTGGCCGGGGCTCCCACCTCCCTTCCCGGGCTTAAGGCCCCGCCGGCAGGCAGGCAGGCAGGCTGGGGAAGGGACCGAGTCGGGAGCGGAGGCCCGGTCTACCCGCCATAGAGGCCTATGGGGGTAGACCTGGCCTCCGCCCGCCGGAGGCCCGGTCTACCCGCATAGGCCTGAATGGCGGGTAGACCAGGCCTCCGCCCGCCGGAGGCCCGGTCTACCCGCATAGGCCTGAATGGCGGGTAGACCTGGCCTCCGCCCGCCGGAGGCCCGGTCTACCCGCATAGGCCTGAATGGCGGGTAGACCGGGCCTCCGCCCGCCGGGTAGACCTGGCCTCCGGGCCTCTGTCCGGCCGGGGCTGGAGACGCCGCCGCTTCCCCCCGGGAAGAACACTCCCTCCGGGGCTTAATTTTCCACAGTGGGAGGGGGGGGGGCGTCCCCGGGGCTTAAGGATCCGCTTCCCCTGGCCGGGGCTCCCACCTCCCTTCCCGGGCTTAAGGGCCCGCCGGCAGGCAGGCTGGGGAAGGGACCGAGTCGGGAGCGGAGGCCCGGTCTACCCGCCATAGAGTCCTATGGGGGTAGACCAGGCCTCCGCCCGCCGGAGGCCCGGTCTACCCGCATAGGCCTGAATGGCGGGTAGACCTGGCCTCCGCCCGCCGGAGGCCCGGTCTACCCGCATAGGCCTGAATGGCGGGTAGACCGGGCCTCCGCCCGCCGGGTAGACCTGGCCTCCGGGCCTCCGTCCGGCCGGGGCTGGAGACGCCGCCGCTTCCCCCCGGGAAGAACACTCCCTCCGGGGCTTAATTTTCCACAGTGGGAGGGGGGGGGGCGTCCCCGGGGCTTAAGGATCCGCTTCCCCTGGCCGGGGCTCCCACCTCCCTTCCCGGGCTTAAGGGCCCGCCGGCAGGCAGGCTGGGGAAGGGACCGAGTCGGGAGCGGAGGCCCGGTCTACCCGCCATAGAGGCCTATGGGGGTAGACCAGGCCTCCGCCCGCCGGAGGCCCGGTCTACCCGCATAGGCCGGAATGGCGGGTAGACCTGGCCTCCGCCCCCCGGAGGCCCGGTCTACCCGCATAGGCCTGAATGGCGGGTAGACCTGGCCTCCGCCCGCCGGAGGCCCGGTCTACCCGCATAGGCCGGAATGGCGGGTAGACCTGGCCTCCGCCCCCCGGAGGCCCGGTCTACCCGCATAGGCCTGAATGGCGGGTAGACCTGGCCTCCGCCCGCCGGAGGCCCGGTCTACCCGCATAGGCCTGAATGGCGGGTAGACCGGGCCTCCGCCCGCCGGGTAGACCTGGCCTCCGGGCCTCCGTCCGGCCGGGGCTGGAGACGCCGCCGCTTCCCCCCGGTTAGAACACTCCCTCCGGGGCTTAATTTTCCACAGTGGGGGGGGGGGGGCGTCCCCGGGGCTTAAGGATCCGCTTCCCCTGGCCGGGACTCCCACCTCCCTTCCCGGGCTTAACGCCCCGCCGGCAGGCAGGCAGGCAGGCTGGCAGGCAGGCTGGGGAAGGGACCGAGTCGGGAGCGGAGGCCCGGTCTACCCGCCATAGAGGCCTATGGGGGTAGACCTGGCCTCCGCCCGCCGGAGGCCCGGTCTACCCGCATAGGCCTGAATGGCGGGTAGACCAGGCCTCCGCCCGCCGGAGGCCCGGTCTACCCGCATAGGCCTGAATGGCGGGTAGACCTGGCCTCCGCCCGCCGGGTAGACCTGGCCTCCGGGCCTCCGTCCGGCCGGGGCTGGAGACGCCGCCGCTTCCCCCCGGGAAGAACACTCCCTCCGGGGCTTAATTTTCCACAGTGGGAGGCGGGGGCGTCCCCGGGGCTTAAGGATCCGCTTCCCCTGGCCGGGGCTCCCACCTCCCTTCCCGGGCTTAAGGCCCCGCCGGCAGGCAGGCAGGCAGGCTGGGGAAGGGACCGAGTCGGGAGCGGAGGCCCGGTCTACCCGCCATAGAGGCCTATGGGGGTAGACCTGGCCTCCGCCCGCCGGAGGCCCGGTCTACCCGCATAGGCCTGAATGGCGGGTAGACCTGGCCTCCGCCCCCCGGAGGCCCGGTCTACCCGCATAGGCCTGAATGGCGGGTAGACCGGGCCTCCGCCCGCCGGGTAGACCTGGCCTCCGGGCCTCCGGCCGGCCCGGCCTGAAGACCCCGCCGCTTCCCCCCGGTTAGAACACTCCCTCCGGGGCTTAATTTTCCACAGTGGGGGGGGGGGGGCGTCCCCGGGGCTTAAGGATCCGCTTCCCCTGGCCGGGACTCCCACCTCCCTTCCCGGGCTTAACGCCCCGCCGGCAGGCAGGCAGGCAGGCTGGCAGGCAGGCTGGGGAAGGGACCGAGTCGGGAGCGGAGGCCCGGTCTACCCGCCATAGAGGCCTATGGGGGTAGACCTGGCCTCCGCCCGCCGGAGGCCCGGTCTACCCGCATAGGCCTGAATGGCGGGTAGACCAGGCCTCCGCCCGCCGGAGGCCCGGTCTACCCGCATAGGCCTGAATGGCGGGTAGACCTGGCCTCCGCCCGCCGGGTAGACCTGGCCTCCGGGCCTCCGTCCGGCCGGGGCTGGAGACGCCGCCGCTTCCCCCCGGGAAGAACACTCCCTCCGGGGCTTAATTTTCCACAGTGGGAGGGGGGGGCGTCCCCGGGGCTTAAGGATCCGCTTCCCCTGGCCGGGGCTCCCACCTCCCTTCCCGGGCTTAAGGCCCCGCCGGCAGGCAGGCTGGGGAAGGGACCGAGTCGGGAGCGGAGGCCCGGTCTACCCGCCATAGAGTCCTATGGGGGTAGACCAGGCCTCCGCCCGCCGGAGGCCCGGTCTACCCGCATAGGCCTGAATGGCGGGTAGACCGGGCCTCCGCCCGCCGGAGGCCCGGTCTACCCGCATAGGCCTGAATGGCGGGTAGACCTGGCCTCCGCCCCCCGGAGGCCCGGTCTACCCGCATAGGCCTGAATGGCGGGTAGACCTGGCCTCCGCCCGCCGGAGGCCCGGTCTACCCGCATAGGCCTGAATGGCGGGTAGACCGGGCCTCCGCCCGCCGGGTAGACCTGGCCTCCGGGCCTCCGTCCGGCCGGGGCTGGAGACGCCGCCGCTTCCCCCCGGGAAGAACACTCCCTCCGGGGCTTAATTTTCCACAGTGGGAGGGGGGGGGGCGTCCCCGGGGCTTAAGGATCCGCTTCCCCTGGCCGGGGCTCCCACCTCCCTTCCCGGGCTTAAGGGCCCGCCGGCAGGCAGGCTGGGGAAGGGACCGAGTCGGGAGCGGAGGCCCGGTCTACCCGCCATAGAGGCCTATGGGGGTAGACCAGGCCTCCGCCCGCCGGAGGCCCGGTCTACCCGCATAGGCCGGAATGGCGGGTAGACCTGGCCTCCGCCCCCCGGAGGCCCGGTCTACCCGCATAGGCCTGAATGGCGGGTAGACCTGGCCTCCGCCCGCCGGGTAGACCTGGCCTCCGGGCCTCCGGCCGGCCCGGCCTGAAAACCCCGCCGCTTCCCCCCGGTTAGAACACTCCCTCCGGGGCTTAATTTTCCACAGTGGGGGGGGGGCGTCCCCGGGGCTTAAGGATCCGCTTCCCCTGGCCGGGGCTCCCACCTCCCTTCCCGGGCTTAAGGCCCCGCCGGCAGGCAGGCAGGCAGGCTGGGGAAGGGACCGAGTCGGGAGCGGAGGCCCGGTCTACCCGCCATAGAGGCCTATGGGGGTAGACCTGGCCTCCGCCCGCCGGAGGCCCGGTCTACCCGCATAGGCCTGAATGGCGGGTAGACCTGGCCTCCGCCCGCCGGGTAGACCTGGCCTCCGGGCCTCCGTCCGGCCGGGGCTGGAGACGCCGCCGCTTCCCCCCGGGAAGAACACTCCCTCCGGGGCTTAATTTTCCACAGTGGGAGGGGGGGCGTCCCCGGGGCTTAAGGATCCGCTTCCCCTGGCCGGGGCTCCCACCTCCCTTCCCGGGCTTAAGGGCCCGCCGGCAGGCAGGCTGGGGAAGGGACCGAGTCGGGAGCGGAGGCCCGGTCTACCCGCCATAGAGTCCTATGGGGGTAGACCAGGCCTCCGCCCGCCGGAGGCCCGGTCTACCCGCATAGGCCTGAATGGCGGGTAGACCTGGCCTCCGCCCGCCGGAGGCCCGGTCTACCCGCATAGGCCTGAATGGCGGGTAGACCGGGCCTCCGCCCCCCGGAGGCCCGGTCTACCCGCATAGGCCTGAATGGCGGGTAGACCTGGCCTCCGCCCGCCGGAGGCCCGGTCTACCCGCATAGGCCTGAATGGCGGGTAGACCGGGCCTCCGCCCGCCGGGTAGACCTGGCCTCCGGGCCTCCGTCCGGCCGGGGCTGGAGACGCCGCCGCTTCCCCCCGGGAAGAACACTCCCTCCGGGGCTTAATTTTCCACAGTGGGAGGGGGGGGGCGTCCCCGGGGCTTAAGGATCCGCTTCCCCTGGCCGGGGCTCCCACCTCCCTTCCCGGGCTTAAGGGCCCGCCGGCAGGCAGGCTGGGGAAGGGACCGAGTCGGGAGCGGAGGCCCGGTCTACCCGCCATAGAGGCCTATGGGGGTAGACCAGGCCTCCGCCCGCCGGAGGCCCGGTCTACCCGCATAGGCCTGAATGGCGGGTAGACCTGGCCTCCGCCCGCCGGGTAGACCTGGCCTCCGGGCCTCCGTCCGGCCGGGGCTGGAGACGCCGCCGCTTCCCCCCGGGAAGAACACTCCCTCCGGGGCTTAATTTTCCACAGTGGGAGGCGGGGGCGTCCCCGGGGCTTAAGGATCCGCTTCCCCTGGCCGGGGCTCCCACCTCCCTTCCCGGGCTTAAGGCCCCGTTGGCAGGCAGGCAGGCAGGCTGGGGAAGCGACCGAGTCGGGAGCGGAGGCCCGGTCTACCCGCCATAGAGGCCTATGGGGGTAGACCAGGCCTCCGCCCGCCGGAGGCCCGGTCTACCCGCATAGGCCTGAATGGCGGGTAGACCTGGCCTCCGCCCGCCGGGTAGACCTGGCCTCCGGGCCTCCGGCCGGCCCGGCCTGAAAACCCCGCCGCTTCCCCCCTGTTAGAACACTCCCTCCGGGGCTTAATTTGCCACAGTGGGGGGGGGGGCGTCCCCGGGGCTTAAGGATCCGCTTCCCCTGGCCGGGGCTCCCACCTCCCTTCCCGGGCTTAAGGCCCCGCTGGCAGGCAGGCAGGCAGGCTGGGGAAGGGACCGAGTCGGGAGCGGAGGCCCGGTCTACCCGCCATAGAGGCCTATGGGGGTAGACCTGGCCTCCGCCCGCCGGAGGCCCGGTCTACCCGCATAGGCCTGAATGGCGGGTAGACCGGGCCTCCGCCCGCCGGAGGCCCGGTCTACCCGCATAGGCCTGAATGGCGGGTAGACCGGGCCTCCGCCCGCCGGAGGCCCGGTCTACCCGCATAGGCCTGAATGGCGGGTAGACCTGGCCTCCGCCCGCCGGGTAGACCTGGCCTCCGGGCCTCCGTCCGGCCGGGGCTGGAGACGCCGCCGCTTCCCCCCGGGAAGAACACTCCCTCCGGGGCTTAATTTTCCACAGTGGGAGGCGGGGGCGTCCCCGGGGCTTAAGGATCCGCTTCCCCTGGCCGGGGCTCCCACCTCCCTTCCCGGGCTTAAGGCCCCGCTGGCAGGCAGGCAGGCAGGCTGGGGAAGGGACCGAGTCGGGAGCGGAGGCCCGGTCTACCCGCCATAGAGGCCTATGGGGGTAGACCTGGCCTCCGCCCGCCGGAGGCCCGGTCTACCCGCATAGGCCTGAATGGCGGGTAGACCTGGCCTCCGCCCCCCGGAGGCCCGGTCTACCCGCATAGGCCTGAATGGCGGGTAGACCGGGCCTCCGCCCGCCGGGTAGACCTGGCCTCCGGGCCTCCGGCCGGCCCGGCCTGAAGACCCCGCCGCTTCCCCCCGGTTAGAACACTCCCTCCGGGGCTTAATTTTCCACAGTGGGGGGGGGGGGCGTCCCCGGGGCTTAAGGATCCGCTTCCCCTGGCCGGGACTCCCACCTCCCTTCCCGGGCTTAACGCCCCGCCGGCAGGCAGGCAGGCAGGCTGGCAGGCAGGCTGGGGAAGGGACCGAGTCGGGAGCGGAGGCCCGGTCTACCCGCCATAGAGGCCTATGGGGGTAGACCTGGCCTCCGCCCGCCGGAGGCCCGGTCTACCCGCATAGGCCTGAATGGCGGGTAGACCAGGCCTCCGCCCGCCGGAGGCCCGGTCTACCCGCATAGGCCTGAATGGCGGGTAGACCTGGCCTCCGCCCGCCGGGTAGACCTGGCCTCCGGGCCTCCGTCCGGCCGGGGCTGGAGACGCCGCCGCTTCCCCCCGGGAAGAACACTCCCTCCGGGGCTTAATTTTCCACAGTGGGAGGGGGGGGCGTCCCCGGGGCTTAAGGATCCGCTTCCCCTGGCCGGGGCTCCCACCTCCCTTCCCGGGCTTAAGGCCCCGCCGGCAGGCAGGCTGGGGAAGGGACCGAGTCGGGAGCGGAGGCCCGGTCTACCCGCCATAGAGTCCTATGGGGGTAGACCAGGCCTCCGCCCGCCGGAGGCCCGGTCTACCCGCATAGGCCTGAATGGCGGGTAGACCGGGCCTCCGCCCGCCGGAGGCCCGGTCTACCCGCATAGGCCTGAATGGCGGGTAGACCTGGCCTCCGCCCCCCGGAGGCCCGGTCTACCCGCATAGGCCTGAATGGCGGGTAGACCTGGCCTCCGCCCGCCGGAGGCCCGGTCTACCCGCATAGGCCGGAATGGCGGGTAGACCTGGCCTCCGCCCCCCGGAGGCCCGGTCTACCCGCATAGGCCTGAATGGCGGGTAGACCTGGCCTCCGCCCGCCGGAGGCCCGGTCTACCCGCATAGGCCTGAATGGCGGGTAGACCGGGCCTCCGCCCGCCGGGTAGACCTGGCCTCCGGGCCTCCGTCCGGCCGGGGCTGGAGACGCCGCCGCTTCCCCCCGGTTAGAACACTCCCTCCGGGGCTTAATTTTCCACAGTGGGGGGGGGGGGGCGTCCCCGGGGCTTAAGGATCCGCTTCCCCTGGCCGGGACTCCCACCTCCCTTCCCGGGCTTAACGCCCCGCCGGCAGGCAGGCAGGCAGGCTGGCAGGCAGGCTGGGGAAGGGACCGAGTCGGGAGCGGAGGCCCGGTCTACCCGCCATAGAGGCCTATGGGGGTAGACCTGGCCTCCGCCCGCCGGAGGCCCGGTCTACCCGCATAGGCCTGAATGGCGGGTAGACCAGGCCTCCGCCCGCCGGAGGCCCGGTCTACCCGCATAGGCCTGAATGGCGGGTAGACCTGGCCTCCGCCCGCCGGGTAGACCTGGCCTCCGGGCCTCCGTCCGGCCGGGGCTGGAGACGCCGCCGCTTCCCCCCGGGAAGAACACTCCCTCCGGGGCTTAATTTTCCACAGTGGGAGGGGGGGGGCGTCCCCGGGGCTTAAGGATCCGCTTCCCCTGGCCGGGGCTCCCACCTCCCTTCCCGGGCTTAAGGCCCCGTTGGCAGGCAGGCAGGCAGGCTGGGGAAGCGACCGAGTCGGGAGCGGAGGCCCGGTCTACCCGCCATAGAGGCCTATGGGGGTAGACCAGGCCTCCGCCCGCCGGAGGCCCGGTCTACCCGCATAGGCCTGAATGGCGGATAGACCGGGCCTCCGCCCGCCGGAGGCCCGGTCTACCCGCATAGGCCTGAATGGCGGGTAGACCTGGCCTCCGCCCGCCGGGTAGACCTGGCCTCCGGGCCTCCGGCTGGCCCGGCCTGGAGACCCCGCCGCTTCCCCCCGGGAAGAACACTCCCTCCGGGGCTTAATTTTCCACAGTGGGAGGGGGGGCGTCCCCGGGGCTTAAGGATCCGCTTCCCCTGGCCGGGACTCCCACCTCCCTTCCCGGGCTTAAGGCCCCGCCGGCAGGCAGGCAGGCAGGCTGGGGAAGGGACCGAGTCGGGAGCGGAGGCCCGGTCTACCCACCATAGAGGCCTATGGGGGTAGACCTGGCCTCCGCCCGCCGGAGGCCCGGTCTACCCGCATAGGCCTGAATGGCGGGTAGACCTGGCCTCCGCCCCCCGGAGGCCCGGTCTACCCGCATAGGCCTGAATGGCGGGTAGACCTGGCCTCCGCCCGCCGGAGGCCCGGTCTACCCGCTTAGGCCTGAATGGCGGGTAGACCTGGCCTCCGCCCCCCGGAGGCCCGGTCTACCCGCATAGGCCTGAATGGCGGGTAGACCTGGCCTCCGCCCCCCGGAGGCCCGGTCTACCCGCATAGGCCTGAATGGCGGGTAGACCGGGCCTCCGCCCGCCGGGTAGACCGGGCCTCCGCCCGCCGGGTAGACCTGGCCTCCGGGCCTCCGTCCGGCCGGGGCTGGAGACGCCGCCGCTTCCCCCCGGGAAGAACACTCCCTCCGGGGCTTAATTTTCCACAGTGGGAGGCGGGGGCGTCCCCGGGGCTTAAGGATCCGCTTCCCCTGGCCGGGACTCCCACCTCCCTTCCCGGGCTTAAGGGCCCGCCGGCAGGCAGGCTGGGGAAGGGACCGAGTCGGGAGCGGAGGCCCGGTCTACCCGCCATAGAGGCCTATGGGGGTAGACCTGGCCTCCGCCCGCCGGAGGCCCGGTCTACCCGCATAGGCCTGAATGGCGGGTAGACCAGGCCTCCGCCCGCCGGAGGCCCGGTCTACCCGCATAGGCCTGAATGGCGGGTAGACCTGGCCTCCGCCCGCCGGAGGCCCGGTCTACCCGCATAGGCCTGAATGGCGGGTAGACCTGGCCTCCGCCCGCCGGAGGCCCGGTCTACCCGCATAGGCCTGAATGGCGGGTAGACCTGGCCTCCGCCCGCCGGGTAGACCTGGCCTCCGGGCCTCCGTCCGGCCGGGGCTGGAGACGCCGCCGCTTCCCCCCGGGAAGAACACTCCCTCCGGGGCTTAATTTTCCACAGTGGGAGGGGGGGGCGTCCCCGGGGCTTAAGGATCCGCTTCCCCTGGCCGGGGCTCCCACCTCCCTTCCCGGGCTTAAGGCCCCGCCGGCAGGCAGGCAGGCAGGCTGGGGAAGGGACCGAGTCGGGAGCGGAGGCCCGGTCTACCCGCCATAGAGGCCTATGGGGGTAGACCTGGCCTCCGCCCGCCGGAGGCCCGGTCTACCCGCATAGGCCTGAATGGCGGGTAGACCAGGCCTCCGCCCGCCGGAGGCCCGGTCTACCCGCATAGGCCTGAATGGCGGGTAGACCTGGCCTCCGCCCGCCGGAGGCCCGGTCTACCCGCATAGGCCTGAATGGCGGGTAGACCGGGCCTCCGCCCGCCGGGTAGACCTGGCCTCCGGGCCTCCGTCCGGCCGGGGCTGGAGACGCCGCCGCTTCCCCCCGGGAAGAACACTCCCTCCGGGGCTTAATTTTCCACAGTGGGAGGGGGGGGCGTCCCCGGGGCTTAAGGATCCGCTTCCCCTGGCCGGGGCTCCCACCTCCCTTCCCGGGCTTAAGGGCCCGCCGGCAGGCAGGCTGGGGAAGGGACCGAGTCGGGAGCGGAGGCCCGGTCTACCCGCCATAGAGGCCTATGGGGGTAGACCAGGCCTCCGCCCGCCGGAGGCCCGGTCTACCCGCATAGGCCTGAATGGCGGGTAGACCTGGCCTCCGCCCGCCGGGTAGACCTGGCCTCCGGGCCTCCGTCCGGCCGGGGCTGGAGACGCCGCCGCTTCCCCCCGGGAAGAACACTCCCTCCGGGGCTTAATTTTCCACAGTGGGAGGCGGGGGCGTCCCCGGGGCTTAAGGATCCGCTTCCCCTGGCCGGGGCTCCCACCTCCCTTCCCGGGCTTAAGGCCCCGTTGGCAGGCAGGCAGGCAGGCTGGGGAAGCGACCGAGTCGGGAGCGGAGGCCCGGTCTACCCGCCATAGAGGCCTATGGGGGTAGACCAGGCCTCCGCCCGCCGGAGGCCCGGTCTACCCGCATAGGCCTGAATGGCGGGTAGACCTGGCCTCCGCCCGCCGGGTAGACCTGGCCTCCGGGCCTCCGGCCGGCCCGGCCTGAAAACCCCGCCGCTTCCCCCCTGTTAGAACACTCCCTCCGGGGCTTAATTTGCCACAGTGGGAGGGGGGGGCGTCCCCGGGGCTTAAGGATCCGCTTCCCCTGGCCGGGGCTCCCACCTCCCTTCCCGGGCTTAAGGGCCCGCCGGCAGGCAGGCTGGGGAAGGGACCGAGTCGGGAGCGGAGGCCCGGTCTACCCGCCATAGAGGCCTATGGGGGTAGACCAGGCCTCCGCCCGCCGGAGGCCCGGTCTACCCGCATAGGCCTGTATGGCGGGTAGACCGGGCCTCCGCCCGCCGGAGGCCCGGTCTACCCGCATAGGCCTGAATGGCGGGTAGACCTGGCCTCCGCCCCCCGGAGGCCCGGTCTACCCGCATAGGCCTGAATGGCGGGTAGACCTGGCCTCCGCCCGCCGGAGGCCCGGTCTACCCGCATAGGCCGGAATGGCGGGTAGACCTGGCCTCCGCCCGCCGGAGGCCCGGTCTACCCGCATAGGCCTGAATGGCGGGTAGACCTGGCCTCCGCCCGCCGGGTAGACCTGGCCTCCGGGCCTCCGGCCGGCCGGGGCTGGAGACGCCGCCGCTTCCCCCCGGGAAGAACACTCCCTCCGGGGCTTAATTTTCCACAGTGGGAGGGGGGGGCGTCCCCGGGGCTTAAGGATCCGCTTCCCCTGGCCGGGGCTCCCACCTCCCTTCCCGGGCTTAAGGCCCCGCCGGCAGGCAGGCTGGGGAAGGGACCGAGTCGGGAGCGGAGGCCCGGTCTACCCGCCATAGAGTCCTATGGGGGTAGACCAGGCCTCCGCCCGCCGGAGGCCCGGTCTACCCGCATAGGCCTGAATGGCGGGTAGACCGGGCCTCCGCCCGCCGGAGGCCCGGTCTACCCGCATAGGCCTGAATGGCGGGTAGACCTGGCCTCCGCCCCCCGGAGGCCCGGTCTACCCGCATAGGCCTGAATGGCGGGTAGACCTGGCCTCCGCCCGCCGGAGGCCCGGTCTACCCGCATAGGCCGGAATGGCGGGTAGACCTGGCCTCCGCCCCCCGGAGGCCCGGTCTACCCGCATAGGCCTGAATGGCGGGTAGACCTGGCCTCCGCCCGCCGGAGGCCCGGTCTACCCGCATAGGCCTGAATGGCGGGTAGACCGGGCCTCCGCCCGCCGGGTAGACCTGGCCTCCGGGCCTCCGTCCGGCCGGGGCTGGAGACGCCGCCGCTTCCCCCCGGGAAGAACACTCCCTCCGGGGCTTAATTTTCCACAGTGGGAGGGGGGGGGCGTCCCCGGGGCTTAAGGATCCGCTTCCCCTGGCCGGGGCTCCCACCTCCCTTCCCGGGCTTAAGGGCCCGCCGGCAGGCAGGCTGGGGAAGGGACCGAGTCGGGAGCGGAGGCCCGGTCTACCCGCCATAGAGGCCTATGGGGGTAGACCAGGCCTCCGCCCGCCGGAGGCCCGGTCTACCCGCATAGGCCGGAATGGCGGGTAGACCTGGCCTCCGCCCCCCGGAGGCCCGGTCTACCCGCATAGGCCTGAATGGCGGGTAGACCTGGCCTCCGCCCGCCGGGTAGACCTGGCCTCCGGGCCTCCGGCCGGCCCGGCCTGAAAACCCCGCCGCTTCCCCCCGGTTAGAACACTCCCTCCGGGGCTTAATTTTCCACAGTGGGGGGGGGGCGTCCCCGGGGCTTAAGGATCCGCTTCCCCTGGCCGGGGCTCCCACCTCCCTTCCCGGGCTTAAGGCCCCGCCGGCAGGCAGGCAGGCAGGCTGGGGAAGGGACCGAGTCGGGAGCGGAGGCCCGGTCTACCCGCCATAGAGGCCTATGGGGGTAGACCTGGCCTCCGCCCGCCGGAGGCCCGGTCTACCCGCATAGGCCTGAATGGCGGGTAGACCTGGCCTCCGCCCGCCGGGTAGACCTGGCCTCCGGGCCTCCGTCCGGCCGGGGCTGGAGACGCCGCCGCTTCCCCCCGGGAAGAACACTCCCTCCGGGGCTTAATTTTCCACAGTGGGAGGGGGGGCGTCCCCGGGGCTTAAGGATCCGCTTCCCCTGGCCGGGGCTCCCACCTCCCTTCCCGGGCTTAAGGGCCCGCCGGCAGGCAGGCTGGGGAAGGGACCGAGTCGGGAGCGGAGGCCCGGTCTACCCGCCATAGAGTCCTATGGGGGTAGACCAGGCCTCCGCCCGCCGGAGGCCCGGTCTACCCGCATAGGCCTGAATGGCGGGTAGACCTGGCCTCCGCCCGCCGGAGGCCCGGTCTACCCGCATAGGCCTGAATGGCGGGTAGACCGGGCCTCCGCCCCCCGGAGGCCCGGTCTACCCGCATAGGCCTGAATGGCGGGTAGACCTGGCCTCCGCCCGCCGGAGGCCCAGTCTACCCGCATAGGCCTGAATGGCGGGTAGACCGGGCCTCCGCCCGCCGGGTAGACCTGGCCTCCGGGCCTCCGTCCGGCCGGGGCTGGAGACGCCGCCGCTTCCCCCCGGGAAGAACACTCCCTCCGGGGCTTAATTTTCCACAGTGGGAGGGGGGGGGGCGTCCCCGGGGCTTAAGGATCCGCTTCCCCTGGCCGGGGCTCCCACCTCCCTTCCCGGGCTTAAGGGCCCGCCGGCAGGCAGGCTGGGGAAGGGACCGAGTCGGGAGCGGAGGCCCGGTCTACCCGCCATAGAGGCCTATGGGGGTAGACCAGGCCTCCGCCCGCCGGAGGCCCGGTCTACCCGCATAGGCCTGAATGGCGGGTAGACCTGGCCTCCGCCCGCCGGGTAGACCTGGCCTCCGGGCCTCCGTCCGGCCGGGGCTGGAGACGCCGCCGCTTCCCCCCGGGAAGAACACTCCCTCCGGGGCTTAATTTTCCACAGTGGGAGGCGGGGGCGTCCCCGGGGCTTAAGGATCCGCTTCCCCTGGCCGGGGCTCCCACCTCCCTTCCCGGGCTTAAGGCCCCGTTGGCAGGCAGGCAGGCAGGCTGGGGAAGCGACCGAGTCGGGAGCGGAGGCCCGGTCTACCCGCCATAGAGGCCTATGGGGGTAGACCAGGCCTCCGCCCGCCGGAGGCCCGGTCTACCCGCATAGGCCTGAATGGCGGGTAGACCTGGCCTCCGCCCGCCGGGTAGACCTGGCCTCCGGGCCTCCGGCCGGCCCGGCCTGAAAACCCCGCCGCTTCCCCCCTGTTAGAACACTCCCTCCGGGGCTTAATTTGCCACAGTGGGGGGGGGGGCGTCCCCGGGGCTTAAGGATCCGCTTCCCCTGGCCGGGGCTCCCACCTCCCTTCCCGGGCTTAAGGCCCCGCTGGCAGGCAGGCAGGCAGGCTGGGGAAGGGACCGAGTCGGGAGCGGAGGCCCGGTCTACCCGCCATAGAGGCCTATGGGGGTAGACCTGGCCTCCGCCCGCCGGAGGCCCGGTCTACCCGCATAGGCCTGAATGGCGGGTAGACCGGGCCTCCGCCCGCCGGAGGCCCGGTCTACCCGCATAGGCCTGAATGGCGGGTAGACCGGGCCTCCGCCCGCCGGAGGCCCGGTCTACCCGCATAGGCCTGAATGGCGGGTAGACCTGGCCTCCGCCCGCCGGGTAGACCTGGCCTCCGGGCCTCCGTCCGGCTGGGGCTGGAGACGCCGCCGCTTCCCCCCGGGAAGAACACTCCCTCCGGGGCTTAATTTTCCACAGTGGGAGGCGGGGGCGTCCCCGGGGCTTAAGGATCCGCTTCCCCTGGCCGGGGCTCCCACCTCCCTTCCCGGGCTTAAGGCCCCGCTGGCAGGCAGGCAGGCAGGCTGGGGAAGGGACCGAGTCGGGAGCGGAGGCCCGGTCTACCCGCCATAGAGGCCTATGGGGGTAGACCTGGCCTCCGCCCGCCGGAGGCCCGGTCTACCCGCATAGGCCTGAATGGCGGGTAGACCTGGCCTCCGCCCCCCGGAGGCCCGGTCTACCCGCATAGGCCTGAATGGCGGGTAGACCTGGCCTCCGCCCCCCGGAGGCCCGGTCTACCCGCATAGGCCTGAATGGCGGGTAGACCGGGCCTCCGCCCGCCGGAGGCCCGGTCTACCCGCATAGGCCTGAATGGCGGGTAGACCGGGCCTCCGCCCGCCGGGTAGACCTGGCCTCCGCCCGCCGGGTAGACCTGGCCTCCGGGCCTCCGTCCGGCCGGGGCTGGAGACGCCGCCGCTTCCCCCCGGGAAGAACACTCCCTCCGGGGCTTAATTTTCCACAGTGGGAGGGGGGGGCGTCCCCGGGGCTTAAGGATCCGCTTCCCCTGGCCGGGGCTCCCACCTCCCTTCCCGGGCTTAACGCCCCGCCGGCAGGCAGGCAGGCAGGCTGGCAGGCAGGCTGGGGAAGGGACCGAGTCGGGAGCGGAGGCCGGTCTACCCGCCATAGAGTCCTATGGGGGTAGACCAGGCCTCCGCCCGCCGGAGGCCCGGTCTACCCGCATAGGCCTGAATGGCGGGTAGACCTGGCCTCCGCCCGCCGGAGGCCCGGTCTACCCGCATAGGCCTGAATGGCGGGTAGACCTGGCCTCCGCCCCCCGGAGGCCCGGTCTACCCGCATAGGCCTGAATGGCGGGTAGACCTGGCCTCCGCCCGCCGGAGGCCCGGTCTACCCGCATAGGCCTGAATGGCGGGTAGACCGGGCCTCCGCCCGCTGGGTAGACCTGGCCTCCGCCCGCCGGGTAGACCTGGCCTCCGGGCCTCCGTCCGGCCGGGGCTGGAGACGCCGCCGCTTCCCCCCTGGAAGAACACTCCCTCCGGGGCTTAATTTTCCACAGTGGGAGGGGGGGGCGTCCCCGGGGCTTAAGGATCCGCTTCCCCTGGCCGGGGCTCCCACCTCCCTTCCCGGGCTTAAGGCCCCGTTGGCAGGCAGGCAGGCAGGCTGGGGAAGCGACCGAGTCGGGAGCGGAGGCCCGGTCTACCCGCCATAGAGTCCTATGGGGGTAGACCGGGCCTCCGGCCGCCGGAGGCCCGGTCTACCCGCATAGGCCTGAATGGCGGGTAGACCTGGCCTCCGCCCGCCGGAGGCCCGGTCTACCCGCATAGGCCTGAATGGCGGGTAGACCAGGCCTCCGCCCGCCGGAGGCCCGGTCTACCCGCATAGGCCTGAATGGCGGGTAGACCTGGCCTCCGCCCCCCGGAGGCCCGGTCTACCCGCATAGGCCTGAATGGCGGGTAGACCTGGCCTCCGCCCGCCGGGTAGACCTGGCCTCCGGGCCTCCGTCCGGCCGGGGCTGGAGACGCCGCCGCTTCCCCCCGGGAAGAACACTCCCTCCGGGGCTTAATTTTCCACAGTGGGGGGGGGCGTCCCCGGGGCTTAAGGATCCGCTTCCCCTGGCCGGGGCTCCCACCTCCCTTCCCGGGCTTAAGGCCCCGCCGGCAGGCAGGCAGGCAGGCTGGGGAAGGGACCGAGTCGGGAGCGGAGGCCCGGTCTACCCGCCATAGAGGCCTATGGGGGTAGACCTGGCCTCCGCCCGCCGGAGGCCCGGTCTACCCGCATAGGCCTGAATGGCGGGTAGACCAGGCCTCCGCCCGCCGGAGGCCCGGTC